>NC_088229.1:36466405-36766405 GCF_036934945.1 Oncorhynchus masou masou
TCAAACATGTTAAATGCATTACACATTCAACCCATAGAAATATTCCAGGCAATAACAAAGGTCAAGGGGAAAGACTTTGTTTTCTCAGAGGCTTTGTTAAATCTCTCGGCAAGCATGCACATCATCCAGGGTTTGAAGTTCGAAGCCTTTATGGTTGAAAATTCTGTGGCCGGATCTTCATCTCCACCCTCTTCAGGGAGTAGTTGGGCCCGTGCCAGCCGTACCAAGTGATTCCATCTGAGTTCTTGATGTGGTCGCCATAGCGATAGAACACGCCATTCAGGTTGGAGTCAGTGCAACAGTTGTACCAGTAACCACCTGTAGGGGAAAATAGTAAAATAGTAATTGGAAAGAAATTGAAAGGTGTTCAAAGAATCGATTCCAATGAATTGTTACATGGAATCAATCTTAATCTATTCATCTAAATTGTGATTTAAACCCGAGTTAAGTATTTTGTACCTTTGCGTAGTGAAGCACAGTCGTCCACACATTTGTCGTTGTCCTTGCCCTTGGTGCTGAAGTTGGTGTTGTTGTGGTAGCGCAGAGAGTCCCCGGCGTTTCCACTATAGTTGGCGATGAAGAGTTTGTAGCTGTTCAACTCGTTTTTCACTGTGAAGTAGCTGTACTCTGCAAAGCGGGTCTGGCCTTCCCAGTCCTTCATTGGAGAACAGAAAACACATAGTATCTGATTAACATATTTGCTGCACAGCTTGTGGTGAAACTACGCAACTGACAATATTGAACTTTGTAGTTAAAATAGTCATGTTATCACTTTTGGCGAAGCAAGAGGTTTACCACATGCCCATGAGTTTTCTTTTTACTGTGTTTTGGGTGGTCTGTCTTCAGTCTCCTGGCTCCTAACTGATGTTAGCAACCTCCCACTTGCTAACATCAGTTTCCCAGGAGTGATGTGTGTCAGAACCATGGAAAGCTTTACCAAGTTATCTATTTTACTACTCTCAATATCTGGGGCCTGGTCTAAGCGGCTAGCCTGTTTTGGGTTTCCCACCCTCAGCCGTCCTTTGTACCTCCATCTCTATCCTCAGTGTGCTGGGTTGCCTTGTCATACGGAAGACGTTGTCATTGCCCAGCCAGAAGTCTCCGCGGATGGTGCCAAAGCCGTTCTTGTATTGTTTCCAGTCGCGGTTGAAGGAGGTCAGGCCCACCTTGCGTCTCTGGATGATTGTCCACCCACCGCCATTGCTTTCCATGTCACAGAATACCTGAAACCAACAGCACAGGTTAAACATGTGGATCAGTTGGTAGAGAATGGCGTTACCAACGCCAGGGTTGTGGGTTCGATTCCCACGGGGGACCAGTACAAAAATGTATGTACTCACAATTGTAAGTTGCTCTGTTTAAGAGCGTCTGCTGAATGACTAAAATGTAAATGTAAACAACTTACCCCAACAAGTCTGTGAAAAGTCTACAGAGTAGTCTACAGAGACTACAATGTAGCAGGGATGTGTGAACCTAAAACTTGTTTGCAGTTACAGAGTTCATCACTTACGTTGATCTCAGGGGTATTCAGGAAGTCATCTGCAGGCAGTTTGTACTCCCCCGAGATCTTGTAGTTCTTAGTGTACAGGGATGCGCAGTCGTAGACAGCATCTAGAAAATAAAGGTTATGTCATTAGAGATGGCCAAACCAGATGCCGTTTCATGGTGGATTTAAAAATTGCTAATTGACTGAATCATGGGAATCGATGTCTGGCAGAGAAGTCAGACTTTTGAGATCAAAGGATATTAACCACGGCATGGTTCAGTTTCTTTGCGTAGTTCTCTCAATTGTTCATGTGATGGTATGGTGATGCAGTTAGTGGTGCTCTGAGATCACTGGGGAGAAATGGATCCAATGCATCAAAAGGGGGCTGAAGTGTTTTCGAGGCTGGAGTGGAATCACTCCGATCTTTGCTTTTCTTCCTGCTCGGCTTCCCCGTCTGCACAGTGTCTCTGTAATTTGTCTTTTTTATAAAGCTTCTCTCTGTTTACCGTGCCTGAATCATAAAAGCAACACTGCTAAGACTGGCTAATAGGGTATGAAAAGAGTACACTTCGACATGCCTGGTTAAATCTCCCCACAGTGATGAATGGTTTGGTTAAGTTCAGATGACTGATGGAAACAATTTGGCTTTGATGGAGGTGGTCTTTATTGACAGACTTCGTGCAGACAGGAGACTGCGAGTTCAAATTATGGCTTTTGGTTGCCATGAGACACCCAGACAGGCTTGCACACTATAATCTCCATTATCACCAATTGATGGCAGCTGTTTGGTGCCCAAGATTCGGAGCGCCCACAGCTAATTATAGTTTGTCCAAAAATATGTTTCTCGTGTCCTGTAAATTTAAAATGTTTGTATTTTTGACAAACAACACCACCCTACATACCAATCTAATAGAACACATTTTGTTTGGTTGTTTAATGGTTTTGAAACTAATAGTTGTGTCTCTCTATAAGGGGTATTTTTAAGTGTATCGTTTTCTGACTGCAGACTGACTGACTGTCATAAAGAGGAGGAAAAAATACATGTAAGACAACCAAATTTCCTGTGTGTCTGACATTAGGTGTGTGCTATGAATATATATATATATATATATATATGGCAGGCAGTGTGTAATGTATGGCAGCCAGTGATATGATTTTCACACCTGTGGAGAGCATCTGGCAGAAGATGCTGAGCAGGCAAGCGCGATAGAGAGGGAGAGAGAAGTATCGTCTGGGTCTAAACTTAACTGGTTCTGCCATGTGGAGCTGGACAGATTTCCACTCTGGCCATTTGTCACAGTCACTACTGTATTACTGCATTCACCTACTCAAAGGCTATAATTTTCACCAGAAAACCTTTTTTGAGTTTTATTCCTACTAATTATTCAATTTCAAACCGTTTTTGATGCCTTAATTTAGCCTCTCTTTTTTCTCCACTAAAGTTAAGTAATGAAAACACTACATTTTAAATTTAATTTGTTTAATTTCTCTTTTCTTCTTTGTTACTGTGGTGCAATGAAAAAATTAAAGGGGCTTAATTCCCTGACCCAAGAACCTGGGACACATCCACATGGTAAGTTCTTACCTGACGAGGTCTGAATGGCAGACTCGACGGCTTGTAGCTGCATGATCTCCACCCGGTTGTTGATCTCGGAATACTTGCTCTCGGCCTCTGTGACGCGGGCCTCCTGCTGCCGGTTCTGCTTGTCCAGCTCCATCATCTGCCGAACTATGTTCATCAAGTCTGCCTCCTGCTTGCGGTTCAGCTCCTCCAGGATGCTGGTTAGGTTGGCCACCTGTACCTTCAGGGAGCGCACCTCATCGCAGCACTGTGCCTTTGGAGGCTTGGGTGGTGCCAGCCTCTTCCTTGGGTTCTGCGCCCACGCTTCTGTCAGCACCAGCAGCAGGATGACAGTCAGAGCCACCGTGCGCAAAGACATCTTAACCTTTTTCTATGTTTCAAAAATGAGATACTTGCACCTATGTTCTTGCTCTGCTGGAATACAAGCTGTCCTGGTCCAGTCTGATTCTTTAGCGGTGCTGGAGGTCCTGAAGAGGCAAAGTGAACAGGATTGGTTGGAGTGAGTTAGGAATCAAAGTCCTGACTGGTTGAAGTGAAGCTCCCTTTAGCCAACTGTTTGCTCAGGCTCTTTGCTCCTCAGTAAAGCACTGCTGTGGCTGGTGCATCTTAAATATTTTTGACATATGTGCCCTCCCCTTTTGTGGTTGTGCTCACAGTCACTGACCCCCCTCCAACCCTCTGGGCGGAGGGCCTTCCCCACCCCTGTTTCTCCTCCCCTCCACCTCTCCATCTCTCTCTCGCTCACTCTTGTTGGTTCTGCACTGTGTCTCGTTTCTTTGTCAGGTGTTGAAAGTTTATTTTTCGCCCTGTCTGAAAGAGCAAAGAAGGGAGTGGCTTTGTATCCAATAGCCTTTCCTTCCCTATGACTCGTCTTTATACAGAGGCACACCTTGCTAATTACTTTTGATACTTGGATCAAGCGTTGTGATTTTACTGCTCAAAGTAATGGTATGTGTGCAACATATCTTTGGATTGCCTTCACACCTGAATGTAGTCCTTTTTAATGGTAGTTGTGTGTCACCCTCGGGAACGTTTCAGCAATAAACACTGCCTCTTTACATGCCAAAGGAATTTAAGGTGCTAAGTTCTCTTAATTGAGGGTTAAGCACACGTATGTTATTGATGCCACTGTGTGTGTTTCTGTCCCTTTCTTGCACAGTGGAGTAACAATATGAGTGACAATAAGTAAACATGAGTGACAATAAATCAACCAGTTACTGTACATCGAGGGACAAGCTAGCCACAAAAGAGCTGAATGAATGTCAAACCTCCACTAGAAAGGACTTGGCTTTTATAGTTTTGTTTGTGTTTGGGATGTAAGTGTGTCTGTGCGCTGTGCTCCTCAGTTTGATGTCCTCAATCAACATGTCTTCAGAACTATCTACAGCGTCTTCAGAAAGTATTCATATCCCTTGACTTATTCCACATTTTGTTGTTACAGCCTGAATTCAAAATGGATTAAATATACCTCATAATTACAATGAAAACATATATATTTTTAAATGTTGTGAAAATGAAATGCAGAAATATCTCATTTACATAAGTATTGACACCCCTGAGTCAATACATGTTAGAATATTTGGCATTGATTACAGCTGTGAGTGTTTTTGGGTAAGTCTAATAACTTTCCACACCTGTATTGTGTGACATTTGCCCATTTTATTATTATCAAAATTCTTAAGTTCTGTCAAGTTGGTTGTTGATCATCGCTAGACAACCATTTTCAAGTCTTGCTGTAGATTTAAGTCAAAACTGGAACTTGGCCACTCGGGAATTTTCACTGTCTTCTTGGTAAGCAACTCCGGTATAGATTTGGCCTTGTGTTTTAGGTTATTGTCCTGCTGAAAGGTGAATTCATCGTGTCTGGTGGAAGGCAGACTGAACCAGGTTTTCTTCTAGGATTTTCCTGTGCTTTCAAAAAAAACTTCCGTTCTTAGTGATTACAAGCATACCCATAACACGATGCAGCCAACACTATGCTTCAAAATATGGAGCATATGGTACTCAGTAATGTGTTATGTTTTCGCAAATCCAATACAACACCAAGTATTCAGGACACAAAGTGAATTGCTTTGCCCCATTTTTTTTGCGTTATTACTTTAGTGCCTTTTTGCAAACAGGATGCATTTTTGGAGAGAATGCTAAGAGTGTGCAAATCTGTCATCAAGGCAAAGGGGTATTTACTTTGAAGAATATATTTGGATTTGTTTAACACTTTTGGTTACTACATGATTCCATGTGTGTTTTGTTTTGATGTCTTCACTATTATTCTACAATGTAAAAATAAAGGAAAACCATTTTAAGGTGTTCTAGGTAGGTGTTCTAAAACATTTGACCGGTTGTGTGTGTGTGTGTGTGTGTGTGTGTGTGTGTGTGTGTGTGTGTGTGTGTGTGTGTGTGTGTGTGTGTGTGTGTGTGTGTGTGTGTGTGTGTGTGTGTGTGTGTGTGTGTGTGTGTGTGTGTGTGTGTGTGTGTGTGTGTGTGTGTGTGTGCGTGCGTGCACACACACACACACTGTAACCGGTCACATATGGCATCAAAATGTTGGCCACATGCTATACCTTGCCACCTCTTTCACAAGAATTTCTGCTGTGAATAAAGACTACAAATCACAATACTTTCCTCATGTCATGCCCATTGAGTCTATTTTTTTGTGTAGCGTTTGGATTAGTCATAAGCGTGAGTCAGTCTTTAGGAAATATGTGGATAATACGCTTTCCTAGATATTTTGTGTAGCGTTTGGTTTAGTCATAAGCGTGAGTCAGTCTTTAGGAAATAAGTGGATAATACGCTTTCCTAGATATTCTCGATGCCTAAAAACTGTGTTGTGAATCATATTTCACTCTCAAGCAATATGTCCCTGAGGCCTTGCTATTCATTGGGCCTGGAATCTGTCAAATAGCACGAGTGCTGGAACTTCCAGCTGGATGCTAGTTCATACTGTTAGCACCACGTTGCTTTTCCCCCCAGATTCACTGTTTTCTCAAAATATTCTCTTGCTTCGCACCATGCGGCATGTGAAGAATGCAGAGCACCCTTTGACATTAGAGGTGTTAAGACCAATAAACCTCTGCGAAGGCCCCCTATTTGTGTGGCTCCCATGGATAGCCCTTATAGTTTTCTATGCAATTTAAAAAAAACACATTAAGAGCTCGCCCTGCTGCTCCCAACACGATGGCTCTCTACTTTTGATAAGCATGTGGTGTTTTCCACAAGCACATGGAGTAGCCAGCCAGGATCCCCGGCTCAGGTTATGCATTTGTTTTGTGTAACGAGCTCTATTTTGGTGGCATCTGTCACATTCTAATGTCTTGATTCCATCTTTAATATGCAGCAAAATGATTACATACTTTATTGAGTTTACCTCCCAGATTGGAAAAATAAGTTGTGGTATTGTGTTTACAATTTGAGTGACTGAACATGTTTGAATTCTGTGTATTGCTAGTTTATGGGGATATCGTCTCGGCCTATATGATCAGGACATTACACCATTTAAAAAAACAACATTTAACCTGTCTTCTCTTAAGAGTAAAGTATTTTACTGCAAGATATGGTTGTTCTTTAAATTATATATTTTATTTAAACAGAAAAATGAAGTAAATTGCCCAAATTATCTTAAATAAATTAAAGTTTACATTTAAAATCAAACAAATTGTGTGATGGCCACTCAGTTAAATTAGTGAAAGAATTTCAACAATTGCAACTCTCTTTGTGAATTGCAGTATGTAATTTATTTAAAATCAACTATTGACCAACAGATTTATTCCAAAATAATCTGGTCTGCGGACTTCCGTAGGCTCCAAACTACCTTTTTTAGAGGCATTTTTGTCAGGTATCTGCAATACAGGTATGATTGAAGAATGAAGCTGGTGTTAATCGTGGGCTTTGCTACACAGAAAGCAGCAGTTGTCTACTCCATTGTCAGACTTTGATTAAATCAGTAGACCTACAGTGCCTTCAGAGCTCCTTGACTTGATTCCACATGTTGTTAGGTTATAGGCTTATTATGAAATTAATTTAATAGTTTTTCCCCCCTCAATCTACACACAATACCTCATAATGACAAAGCAAAAACAGGCTCTTAGAAATTTTTGCTAATTTATTAAACAATAAGGAGCTGAAATATCACATTTGCATTGGTATTCAGACCCTTTACGCAGTACTTTGTTGAAGCACCTTTGGCGGTGCTTACAGCCTCGAGTCTTCTTGGGTTTAATGCTACAAGCTTGGCACACCTGTATTTGGTGGTTTCTCCCGTTCTTCTCTGCAGATCCTCTCAAGCTCTGTCAGACTGGATTGGAAGCGTTGCTGCACAGCAATTTTCTGGTCTCTCCAGAGATGTTTGTTCGGGTTCAAGTCCGGGCTCTGGCTGGGCCACTCAAGGACATTAAGACTTATCCTGAAGTGACTCCTGTGTTGTCTTGGCTGTGTGCTTAGGGTCATTGTCTTGTTGGAAGGTGAACTTTTGCCCCAGTCTGAGGTCCTGAGCACTCTGGAGCAGGTTTTCATCAAGGATCTCTCTGTACTTTGCTCCGTTCATCTTTGACTCAAACTTGACTACACTCCCAGTCCCTGCCACTGAAAAACATCCCCACAGCATGATGATGCCACCTCCATGCTTTTACCGTAGGGATGGTGCCAAGTTTCCTCCAGACCTGACGCTTGGCATTCAGGCCAAATAGTTATTTCTTGGTTTCATCAGACCAGAGAATCTTGT
The DNA here is from genome assembly GCF_036934945.1 of Oncorhynchus masou masou. Lineage (NCBI taxonomy): Eukaryota > Metazoa > Chordata > Actinopteri > Salmoniformes > Salmonidae > Oncorhynchus > Oncorhynchus masou. The sequence goes on from NC_088229.1 coordinate 36,474,191, forward strand.
TTTCTCATGGCCCTGGAGTCTTTTGGTGCCAAGCGGGCTGTTATGTGCCTTTTACTAAGGAGTGGCTTCCGTCTGGTCTCTCTACCATAAAGGCCTGATTTGGTGGAGTGCTGTAGAGATGGTTGTGCTTCAGGAAGGTTCTCCCATTTCCACAGAGGAACTCTGGAGCTCTGTCAGAGTGACCATCAGGTTCTTGGCCACCTCCCTGACCAAGGCCCTTCTCCCCTGATTGCTCAGTTTGGCTGGGAGGCCAGCTCTAGGAAGAGTCTTCATGGTTCCAAACTTCTTCCACTTAAGAATAATGGAGGCCACTGTGTTCTTGGATCTTCAATGATGCAAAAATGTTTTGGTACCCCTCCCTAGATTTTTGCCTCAGACACAATCCTGTCTCGGAGCTCCACAGACAATTCCTTTGATCTCATGGCTTGGTTATTGATCTGACATGCATTCTCAATTGTGGGACCTTATAGACAGGTGTGTGCCTTTCCAAATCATGTCCAATCAATTATATTTACCACAGGTGGACTCAAATGAAGTTATGTGAACATCTCAATGATGATCAAGGGAAACAGGATGCACCTGAGCTCAATTTCGAAGTCTCATAGCAAATGGTCTGAATACATACGTTATTTACATATTTCTGTTTTGTATTTTTAATAAATAAGCCAACATTTCTAAAAACCTGTTTTTTTCCGCTTTGTCATTATGGGGTATTGTGCGTAGATTGGTGAGGATTCTTTTTTAAATCCATTTTTAGAATACGGCTGTAACGTAACAAAATGTGGACAAAGTCATAGTGTCTGAATCCTTCCCGAAGGCACTGTTTATCAATATCTTTGAAAATGCCTTATCTTCAGCTTCATAACAATTCAATCTGTTTTATTTATTTATTTGATCACATTTTGGACAAGAGTGAGGCTATATTTCCACAAGCCTACCTATTGTTCCTGCAGTGAGGACGCTTTACCATATCCATCATTTTTTTTCTCATTTATCTGCAGATAATCGGCAAAAAGCCTAACAGAATACAAATATGGGAGCCAAATGAACGGCTCTCTAACCGATGTGTTTCGGTAGGCTACTGACAAGTCACTCATTTTAACATCAGTGTCTGGCAAGTCCTGATGGACTATATATCAAAAATACAAATGAGATCTTTAGTTTACTTATCCCGATGTGATACCATGGACATTGTTGAATGTCAGAGATGAAGGAGATTGACTTTATTCAGTCAGTTCAACACCTTTTATAAACTAGTTAAGCTTGCTGTTCATCAATCAAAGCACAGTTAGCCTATGCGCCATCACTTTGTGGCTTCATATGAAACATGCAAAATAATTTAAATGAATGTGCTAGATACAATAAACTATGTGGATTTCGACTCGTCGTTACAATAGACGATGAAGGAGCATCATGCTCTCTCCCTCCGTGTAAAGACATTTGACAACCACAGCGTACACACACACACACACACACACACACACACACACACACACACACACACACACACAGAGGAACCGGGACAGACAACTGTCAAACCCTCAGTGTTTCCCTGTCTAGCGGAGGAGAGTTTGGCAGACTTTTTTTTCTGAATTTAAAAGTAGTATGGTTTATTCATATCATTCATTCAAGCGGCAGAGGGATTGGTGGACTTTTTTCTGCAAATTGTAAAGAAGTAGCCCAGTTAATTTAAGTGAAAAAAGTACCTGGCTGAAAATGTGCGGAACCGGCTGTATAGCCGACGCTAGTGGAAAACACTGCGCTTGAGCTGATGGAATGAATCGTGCCAAGTGTTTCTCATCAGAAGTTACTCACCGCCAGACATCTTCTTTCGAAAAACCCCTGTAAAGCGTTTGAAATCAAACTGTCCGGTGACCAGAGGGCCAAGCTGTCCGTCTCAGTCAAAGCACTCATGGGTTCAATTAGGGAGAGGGACGTAACGGGAGCCAACAAATTCCAGGGCCCCTCTCTGAGCTAAAATTATATAACATTTATTAAAGTAAAGTCTTCCACCTGATGTCAAGTACCTCTGCACAGTTTACCTTTTTATTTTTTTATTTTTTTTAATCGTAGAACAAATTGCTTGAATCAGATGTACAAATGCAAACCTTGTTTTTATCCTTTTACTTTTATGCACACAGACCTACATTGATGTATTTAGAGCTATTCTGTACTGCTATTATGATGCGTATTAAGTAAAACATTCCATTTCAAACGAAGATACACTGCCTTCAGAAAGTATTGACTTATTCTACTTTGTGTTACAGCCTGAATTCAAAATTGATTTGAGAAATAATCTCACCCATCTACACACAATGCCCCATAATGACAAAGTGAAAAAATGTTTTTAGAAATGTTTGCAAAGTTATAGAAAATGAAATACAGAAATATCTCACGCAAGTATTCACAGCCCTGAATCAATCATTTGTAGAAGCACCTTTGGCAGGGATTACAGCTGTGACCCCTTCTGGGCAAGTCTCTAAGAGGTTTCCACACCTGGATTGTGCAACATTTGCCCATTTTATTATTTAAAAAAGTCTTCAAGCCCTGTCAAAGTGGTTGTTGATCATTGCTAGACAACCATTCTCAGGTCTTGCCATAGACTTTCAAGCAGATTTAAGATAATGCTAACTCGGCCACTGAGGAACATTCATTGCCTTCTTGGTAAGCAATTTCAGTATAGATTTTCTTGTGTTTTAGGTTATTGTCCAGTTTAAATGTGAATTCATCTCCCAGTGTCTGGTGTAAAGTAGACTGAACCAGGTTTTCCTCTACTATTTTGCTTGTGCTTAGCTCCATTCTGTTTATTTTTTTATCCTGAAACTCCCCCGTTCATAGTGATTTACAAGCATACCCATAACGTGAAGCAGCCACCACTATGCTTGAAAATCCAGGGAGTGGTACTTAGTCATGTTGTTGTATTGGATTTACCCCAAACATAACACTTTGTATTCATGACGAAAGGTTAGTTGCTTTGCCACAATAATTTAGTGCCTTATTGCAAATGGGATGCATGTCTTGGAACATTTGTATTCAATACAGGCTTCCTTCTTTTCACTCTTTCAATTAGGTTAGTAATTGTGGAGTAACCACAATGTTGTTCATCCATCCTCAGTTTTCTCCTATCACAGCCATTAAACTCTTAACTTTTTTTAAAGTCAACATTGGCCTCATGGTGAAATCCCTGAGTGTGTTTCCTTCCTCTCCGGCAACTGAGTTAGGAAGGACGCCTGTATCTTTGTAGTGACTGGGTGTATTGATACGCCTTCCAAAGATTAATTAATAACTTCACCATGCTCAAAGGGATATTCAACGTCTGCTTTTTTTGTCTACCAATAGGTGCCCTTCTTTGCGAGGCATTGGAAAACCTCCCTGGTCTTTATGGTTGATTCTGTGTTTGAAATTCACTGTTTGACTGAGGTACCTTACAATCATCATCTGTATGTGTGGGGTACAGAGATGAGGTAGTCTTTCAAAAAATCATGTTAACCACTATTATTGCACACAGAGTGAGTCCTTGCAACTTATTATGTGACTTGTTAAGCACATTTTACTCCTTAACATATTTAGGCTTGCCATAACAAAAGGGTTGAGTACTTATTGACTCAAGACAATTCAGCTTTTACTTCTTTATTAATTAAATTGTGAACAATTCTAAAAACATAATTGCATTTTGACGTTATGGGGTATTGTGTGTGTGTGTGTGTGTGTGTGTGTGTTATTTTTAATCCATTCAGGCTGTAACACAAAACAAAGTGATGTGAATACTTTCTGAAGACATTCCAGTGTTGAAAATGTATGTAGATATTAAATTACCTTTCTGTTACCTTTGGTCTTTGCTGTGATTTCCATCATATTGTTAGTGATGTGAATTCTTCTGTGGTCTGTACTGAGTTAATGCCAAACAGATTTGTGGTCCATAACTACAGTAAGCTCTGAAACTATTGTGACAGTAACAAGTGTTTTGTTATTTTGGCTCTGTATTCCAGCACTTTGGATTTGAAATAATACATATGACTATGAAGTTAAAGTGCAGATGTTCAGCTTTAATTTAAGGGTGTTTTCATCCATATCGGGTGAACCGTTTAGAAATCACCGGACATTGTGTACGTAATCCCTTCATTTTAGGGACCAAAACTATTGGGACAAATTCAGACACCTTTACTTTTTCCTCATTTTGTTACATTACAGCCATATTCTAAAATTGATTAGATAGTTTTTCCCCCACATCAATCTACACACAATACTCCATAATGACAAAGCAAAAACAGGCTTTTAGACATTTATGCAAATGTATTGAGAGTAAAAAACTGATATGACATTTGCATAAGAATTCAGACCATTTCCTCAGTACTTTGTTGAAGCCTCTTTGACAGCAATTACAGCTTTGAGTCTTCTTGGGTATGACGCTACATGCTTGGCACACCTGTATTTGGGGAGTTTCTCCCATTCTTCTTTGCAGATCCTCACAAGCTCTGTCAGGTTGGATGGGGAGCGTCGCTGCACAGATATTTACAGGTGTCTCCAGAGATGTTCATTCGGGTTCAAGTCCGGGCTCTGGCTGGGCCACTCAAGGACATTCAGAGACCTGTCCCGAAGCCAGCCCTGCGTTGTCTTGGCTGTGTGCTTAGGGTCGTTGTCCTGTTGGAAGGTGAACCTTCGGCCCTGTCTGAGGTCCTGAGCTCTCTGAGTAGGTTTTCATCAAGGATCTCGCTGTACTAGGGCCTCCCGGGTGGCGCAGTGGTTAAGGGCGCAGTACTGCTGTGCCATCAGAGACTCTGGGTTCGCGCCCATGCTCTGTTGTAACCAGAGGTCTCAATTGGCCTTGCGTCATCCGGGTTAGGGAGGGCTTGGCCGGTAGGGATGGCCTTGTCTCATCGTGCACCAGCGACTCCTGTGGCGGGCCGGGCGCAGTGCGCACTAACCAAGGTTGCCAGGTGCACAGTGTTTTTTCCGACACATTGGTGCGGCTGGCTTCCGGGTTGGATGCGCGCTGTGTTAAGAAGCAGTGCGGCTTGGTTGGTTGTGTATCGGAGGACGCATGACTTTCAACCTTCGTCTCTCCCGAGCCCCTACGGTTGTTGTAGCGATGAGACAAGATAGTAGCTACTAAAACAATTGGATACCACGAGATTGGTAGAAAAAGGGGTAAAAAAAAAGGATCTCGCTGTACTTTGCTCCGTTCATCTTTCCCTTGATCCTGACTTCTCTCAGTCCCTGCCACGGAAAACCCCACAGCATGATGCTGCCACCACCATGCTTCATCGTAGGGAATGGGCCAGGTTTCCTCCAGACGTGACGCTTGGCATTCAGACCAAATAGTTAAATCAGACCAGAGAATCTTGTTTCTCATGGTCTGAGATTCCTTTAGGTGCCTTTTGGCAAACTCCAAGCGAGCTGTCATGTGCCTTTTACTGAGGAGTGGCTTCCGTCTGGTCACTACCATAAAGGCCTGATTGGTGGAGTGCTGCAGTGATGATGGTCCTCCTGGAAGGTTCTCTCATCCCCACAGAGGAGCTATGGAGCTCTGTCAGAGTGACTATTGGGGTCTTGGTCCTTCACCCCCGATTTACTCAGTTCGGCCTAACGGCCAGCTCTAGGCAGAGTCTTAGTGGTTCCAAGCTGCTTCCATTTAAGAATGATGGAGGCCACTGTGTTCTTGGGGACCTTCAATGCTGCAGAAATGTTTTGTGCCTCGACACAATCCTGTCTCGGAGCTCTACGGACAAATGCTTAGATCTCATGGCTTGGTTCGTGCTCTGACATACGCTGTCAACTGTGTGACCTTATATAGACAGGTGTGTATAATTTTTCTTTTTTGTAGAAACATCTCAAAGATGATCATTGGAAACAAGATGCACCTGAGCACAATTTTGAGTCTCATACCAAAGGGTCTGAATACTTACATACATAAGGTATACCTGTTTTCACTTTGTCATTATGGGGTATTGTGTGTAGATTGAAGAGGAAAATGTTTTAATTTAATCAATTTTAGAATAAGGTGGTTACATAACAAAATGGAAAAAGTCAACGGGTCTGAATACTCTCTGAATGCACTGTATATATGTATTAAGTAGTCAAAAGTTAAGTATTTGGTCCCATATTCAGAGCACGCAATGACTCCATAAAGCTTGTGACTCTACACATTTTGTTGGGTGCATTTGCTGTTTTTTTTGGTTGTGTTTCTGATTATTTTGTTCCCTTAGAAATTCATGGTAAATAGTGTATTGTGTCATTTTTGAGTCAGTTTTATTGTAAATAAGAAAATGTTTCATTCATGTGGATGCTAAAATGATTACAGATAATCCTGAATGAATTGTAAATGAAGAGTGATAAATTTGGATGCACAAATTTGTCCCAATACTTTTGGTCATTGTATAATTTAAAATCCAAAGTGTTGGAGTATAGAGCCAAAACAATCAAGTATGTGCCACTTGTCCTAATGCTTTTGGAGCTCACTGTAAATTGATGAAAGATTTCTGGATACTGGGATAACATCGGTCTCGGAGGGATTGCTATTTATTTTAATTGCAAACGGTTTAATTAGAATCAGTTTAAATTTAAACAGTTGCTCCTGCTCAAAATGTGCATAAGCTGTGATTTACTTGCATGTGATAGAATGCTACATTCTACCTGGTCCCATCAGATAATCTGGCACACGTTAGCCCTATGCTAACCTCACCAGACAGACGGGGATTATTTCCTGAAACATATTCTCCATCAGCCAATTACAAATGTTGACATAGATGGACGAGCACAAACACTTGTCCATAAACGCATCCTTCACAAAGTAAAGCACTCTCTTTATCCTACAGGTGTCAGTATTGTGTTAGTTATTTTAAAGACGTTTACCGCGAGTCTGGACTCGAAACCAGTTTTGAAGAGCATCCACGCTAGAGGAAAGTTCATCATTTATAGTTCTACAGTGCACCTGTCAATCAACTGATCAACACTGTAGGTCACTCTGTAGGTCTGATAATAAGATGGTAACAAAGACCATTCAGTGTTTTCATTGTCATAGTGACAACGGCAAATAATACATCAATGTACATACAATGAAAAATAATCTAAAAACTTGTATTTAAATCTAGATATTCAACAGCAAACCCCAAAAATAAAAACAAAAAATATAGCTAGATATGAGGCAATTCATTAGCTAAGTATTAGGACTATACATATTTACCGGTGAAAGTGCTAAAAAAATTAAATAAAAAAAGTTGGCAGATCTGTGAGTTCCTCAAGGCTGTGCATTGCGATCCCCATATACTAGTGATGTCACTATACCAGACTTTTACTAAAACTGATTCCAGGTTTAGTATCACAATACTCGATAACCAAACAATACCAAAATAATATCAAAGCGATACCACGGCAGAAGAAGCAGGCATATTAGCTAAAGTCACAGAATGCCACTTGATCCAGACAGATAAACTCAGCTACTGCTCTGTTCAAGCGTTGGGCATCTTTTGAGGTAATTACAATTTCGTTACATTACTCTTTTGACGTAACATTTTTTTCAGAGACAGCCATGTATGCAGTAATGAATCAATTATACAATCTTACAATCAGTTTGACTGTTTTTATTACCAATCGAACTACATAATGGTAATAATTTTTTATTTATTTTATCTCTATTGATAAATTGGGTAAATCAAGATGTAGCCTCGGCCTATCCACAATACAGGTGAATGCATATTCAGTAGGAGTGTGTGCATGCATGGAGTTATTGAGCTTGTTTTGGCTGATTTCATGATGCTACAGATGACAATCAATCCATTTCCCTTCCATTTTGGACTTATTTTATTGTACTCATCATAAACATTTGCATATACACTGCCGTTCAAAAGCTTGGGGTCACATCGAAATGTACTTGTGTTTGAAAGAAAAACACATCCCCCCCTTTAAAATAAACATCAAATTGATCAGAAATACAGTGTAGATATTGTTAATGTTATAAATTACTATTGTAGCTGGAAATGGGCAGATTTTTTTATGGAATATCTACATAGGCGTACAGAGGCCCATTATCAGCAACCATCACTCCTGTGTTCCAATGGCACGTTGTGTTAGCTAATCCAAGTTTATCATTTTAAAAGGCTGATTGATCATTAGAAAACCCTTTTGCACAGCTGAAAACTGTTGTTCTCATTAAAGAAGCAATAAAACTGTCCTTCGTTAGACTAGTTGAGTATCTGGAGCATCAGCATTTGTGGGTTCGATTTTAGGCTCAAAATGGTCAGCAACAAATAATTTTCCTCTGAAACTCGTCAGTCTATTCTTGTTCTGAGAAATGAAGGCTATTCCATACGAGAAATTGCCAAGAAACTGAAGATCTCGTACCACGCTGTGTACTTCTCCCTTCACAGAACAGCACAAACACTCTCTAACCAGAATAGAAAGAGGAGTGGGAAGCCCCGGTGCACACCTGAGCAAGAGGACAAGTACATTAGTGTCTAGTTTGAGAAAGACACCTCACAAGTCCTCAAATGGCAGCTTCATTAAATAATACCCGCAAAACACGTCTCAACAGTGAAGAGGCGACTCCGGGATGCTGGCCTTCTCGACAGTTTCGAAGGTCCAGAAAGGTGCATTAGGAGACTACTAATATGGTGTATTTTGTCAGGTGCTAAGATACCATAGGATAATATGGTCTTCTGACACGAAGATGCGCTGTCTCTCATTTTCAACTTCCTGACAGTTATTGCTGTAGCCTATTTTACATTCAGCAAGCAAAAGCAGCCATGCATCTCTCCTCCAATAGGCTATTAGTAAAGAATATGTGTCTTAGTGTCCAACAAACAACTGAGGTCTGACTTTTAATAGCCAAGGCAGCGGAGAGGCCAGGTGCGTAATTGTATAACAAAACAATGAAGACAGACTACATCTCAAACCTGCCGAAGTTAGAAATGCATGCATATTAGTCCATAATTCATTAGTTCAATGTAAGGCTTAATACTGCAGTTAATATATACAGTCAATTGACACAGCAAAATAAAAAAAGTTATCAGGTAACAAAATCACAGGTAGCCTACAAAAATGATAGTAGCTGCTATAGGCTATATTACATAGATGTGTAGGCTAGACTTACATTTACAACGTCTTGTATGCATTTTTATAATCACCTACTCTGTCACATATGCATTACTTGACTCGAGGACTAACAGTGGACCATTTTACTCCTCAAATAAAAACCTTGCCCCAAGGTAGATTTGAACTCGCGGCCATCGTACCTTGCTGTCTCTGGGCCTACTGTTTTAGTTTAATCATGCCAGCAATTAGTGCTAGTGGTAAGAGTAAATTAACTATTTGACAAGACCACAGGCGTCTTAGACTTAGTTTTTTCTTTTTACGATGTTTTAGGATATAAGCATAATAGACCCATGTCTTTATTGATGTGTGAAAGCACACGAATGTGTGTAAAACATGGGATTTTCACGTGTACGAAAACCTTGTTTAACGTTAGTACTAGTAGCTAGAAGTCTAGTCAAGAACGCATCAATGCAATATGCCAACACACAACATTTTCTTACACACCAACGGAAACAAAAGCAGACCTTGAATTTGTAGGTTTGAAAGATCCCTCTGGTGGCCAGGTTTGACCTATTTTAAGAAATGCCATTGGTCTAAGATCTTTGAAAGGCTCATGCGGAATTTTGTTCCAGGAAATAATCGCTGTCATCTGGTGAGGTTAGCATAGGCCTAACGTGTGCCAGGTTATCTGATGGGACCGGCTCCATTGTAGGGTTCTATTCTGTGTAAATAAATTGATGATTTTATTTGGCTGATGCGCATTTCGCAAGTAAGGCTCCACGGTGTTTAGGTACTGTTTATTCTCTCTTCCAGATTGATATCAACCTAACTGCAGGATGGTAGTGGAGCCTGCATAGAAAATAGTCTATTGACAGTTGGTGAATGCATATACTGGAAGTGTATTGATATACTATACAGTGCATTTGGAAAATATTCAGACCCCTTGACTTTTTACACATATTGTTACATTACAGCCTTATTCTAAAATGGATTAAATAAATAAAAATCCTCATCAATCTACACCCAAAACCCCATAATGACAAAGCGAAAACAGTTTTTTATAAACTAATAAAAAATAAAAACATAACTTATTTATAAAGTATTTAGACCCTTTGCTATGAGACTCGAAATTGAGATGGGGTGCATCCTGTTTTACATTGGTCATCCTTGAGCTGTTTCTACAACTTTATTGGAGTCCACCTGTGGTAAATTCAATTGATTGGACATGATTTGGAAAGGCACACAACTGTCTATATAAGGTCCCACAGTTGACAGTGCATGTCAGAGCAAAAACCAAAGCATTGTCCGTAGAGCTCCGAGACAGGATTGTGTCGAGGCACAGATCTGAGCAAGGGTACCAAAAAAAGGTCTGCAGCATTGAAGGTCCCGAGAACACAGTGGCCTCCATCATTCTTACATGCAAGAAGTTTGGATCCACTGAGACTCTTCCTAGAGCTGGCCACCCAGCCAAACTGGGCAATCGGGGGAGAAGGGTCTTGGTCAGGGAGGTGACCAAGAACCCAATGGTCGAGATGGGAGAACCTTCCAGAAGGACAGCCATCTATGCAGCACTCCACTAACCAGGCCTTTATGGTAGAGTGGTCAGATGGAAGCACATGACAGCCTTCTTGTTTTGCCAAAAGGCACCTAAAGGACTCTGAACATGAGAAACAAGATTCTCTGGTCTGATGAAACCTAGATTGAACTTTTTGGCATGAATGCCAAGAGTCACATCTGGAGGAAACCTGTCACCATCCCTACGGAGAAGCATGGTAGTGGCAGCATCATGCTGTGAGAATGTTTTTCAGTGGCAGGGACTGGGAGACTAGTCAGGATTGAGGAAAAGATGAACGAAGCAAGGTAGAGCGATCCTTTATGAAAACCTGCTTCAGAGCGCTCAGGACCTCAGACTTGGGCTAAGGTTCACCTTCCAACAGGACAACAACCCTAAGCAGCCAGCCAAGACAACGCAGGAGTAGCTTTGGGACAAGTCTCTGAATGTCCTTGAGTGCCCCATCCAGAGCCCGGACTTGGAACCTGATCAAACATCTCTGGAGATACCTGAAAATAGCTGTGCAGCGACGCTCCCCATCCAACCTGACAGAGCTTGAGAGGTGTGCCAAGCTTGTCGTGTCATACCCAAGAAGACTCGAAGCTTTAATCGCTGCCGAAGATGCTTCAACAAAATACTGAATAAGGCTATGAATACTTATGTAAACGTGTGTGTGTATGTATATATATATATATCACACAATAACCCATAAAGCAAAAACATGCTCTTAGAAATGTGTGTATATATATACATTTTTATCTTTATGGGTTATTGTGTGTGGATTGATGCAGGGGAAAAACAGGCTGTAATGTAACAAAATGTGGAAAAAGTCAAGGGGTCTGAATACTTTCCAAATACACTTTTAATGTATTGATCCATTTGAAAGTGTATTGGATATTGATATAGTACATGTACTATACTTGTGCTTCTCAAATGTGTTCTTTCTTATTTCATAGGGCTACTGATATTCTTTAACTGTGCTTTAAATTACAATTAAACGGAATGTACACAAGGCCTCCATGTGAGGATGCTTTTCAATATTCAGCTTAACATTTTGTTTTATTTTATTCAAATAACACGTGACCTAACCCACAAAAATCTAGATAGCCAGGCAGGCATTGCAATGCAATAAATAGTTCTATATTCCGCTATAATGAGTACCTCTGTATGCGCCTTGGCATCCACCAAGCGTCTGAGCGGATGAGCTCAAGCCCAGCGGGTCTGGTGGCTCAGGCAGCCGTGGCTACCAGGTGGTGTAGATTAGAGCTCGGTGGACAGGGGCCAGATACTCACCGCCCAGTCACTACCCTACTAAAACGTTAGCCGCAATGGAACAGAGGATACAGCGAGTTCACAGTATTCTTATCCCAACGAAGCAGCCGTCTACTGCTCTTCTTCAAAGAGATGGTGCGTGACAATGTGCCGGGGAAAACAGAAGTCTTCCCGACTTTTGACTTCTGGTAGATCACAATTAAATCTGGTTCCATATTTGTGGGTTTGAGCGGATCTCCTGGTTTTTATTCAATTCTATTTGCAAAATATTTTGTGGGTATTTGCTAAAAGGCCCTGTTGGCATGCGTCTCTTCTTAAGTCATCTTTTCTCCAATCCATTTTGTATTTTGGAATACAAGGATGGAATTTCTGAATGAGCTTTTGGTTTACAGTGCCTTCAGAAAGTATTCACACCCCTTGACTCTTTCCACATGTTGTTTTACAGCATGAATTTAAAATAGATTAAATTCAGATGTTTTGTCACTGGCCTACATACAGTACCCCATAATGTCAAAGTGGAATTATGTTTTTGTCTTTCGTCAATAAGTATTCAACCCCTTTGTTATGGCAAGCCTAAATAAATTCAGGATTCAAATTTTGTCACATAAGAAATTGCATGAACTCACTGTGTGAATACCTCATTTCTATACCCCACACATACAATTATCTGTAAGATCCCTCAGTCAAGCAGTGCGTTTCAAACACAGATTCAACCCCAATGACCAGGAAGGTTTTCCAATACCTGGCAAAAACGGGCACCTATTGGTAGATGGGTAAAAAATAAAAAGCAGACATTTAATATCCCTTTGAACATGGTGAAGTTATTAATTACATTTTGGATGGTGTATCAATACACAGAGTCAGTACAAAGATTCAGGCGGCCTTCCTAACTGCCAGAGAGGAAGGAAACCGCTTCGGGATTTCACCATGACTTTAAAACAGTTTATTGGCTGTGATAGGAGAGGATGGATCACCGACATTGGAGTTACTCCACAATACTAACCTAAATGATGGATGAGAAAAAAATTATCAATTTAATATATTTTGAATTAAGGCTGTAACACAACAAAATATGGAATAAGTCAAGGGGTGTGAATACTTTCTGAAAGTACTGTACCTTTTTCAAAGTCAAAGGAAAACCTGTAACCAATTGGCAACATGCATTGACAACAATACACTTGTTCCATTGTTTTAAGGTTAAGGGAAAACTTAATTATTACATATGTTGTGTAATAAGAACAAAGGCAAAAAATGTACCTGAATGTTGCAAGGAGTGGAATCATTTGAACAGAAGCAGATGTCCAGTGTATAATTTTGACTGAATGCCGTCAATATGTATGGCAACCAAGTCCTCCAACATTGTCCATGGTTCCTTTGTCTGTGTCCAAATAGCAACGGCAACATTCCAATGAGGTCATAGTGTCTGACTCTAATGGCAGGAAATGGATCCTTTCTTCCCATGGCTTCTTGACCCTGAGGTGAGGGTCCCAGGAAAGCCATTCTGTGGAGGTGTCCCAATGTGTTAACAGCACAGAGTAAACAGAGATGGAATTGCTTCTCCAGCTGACGTCTCAGTGGCCCTTTAACACGCTAAATTAACACTGGCTAAAACGTGCGGGAAAACGTTATATTGGCCATTCTTGTGGTACTGGTATTCTAAATGTGTAGTTGGTTTTTGATTCATTTGTAGCCTGCATGAATAGATGTACTTAATGAACCAAATAATCGTTGCTTTAATGCCCTGGTAAATGTACCGAATCGATGAAACAAATAGCTTCTTATAGACCTAATACACTTCGATGTGAACCGTGGCAAACAAAGTTGATCTTATGAGAATGCTGTGATGCTGTCAGTCAGATATTTGGCCAAGCCTTCTTACTTTGGGCAATTTCCCTGAAATGCTTTCTTGTACATTTCTTGTACATCACCTGTCCTCACAAACATTTGAGAGGACAGGTGAGTCAGTGTTTGATCATTTACTACTAATGAGTATCTGTCAGTTACTGCTAACATTGGGACCATGTTGTTTGATTGACTTTTTCAAATTCCAGAGGGAATGTTTGACTGCTAGAGCTTATACTCTGTCTTAACCTTGTCATGTACAACAAGTTGTTTGACTAGACACTAGCCCTGCAGCTACTCCATTCTGCTAGTTTATACCTCATCACATTGCTGTAAATATAAGGTAATCTCTGAAGGATCTGGTGTTTTCAAAGGGCTCTTTGTGCAAAGCACCCAAGTGGTTTTTGGAAGCAGTGGGGTGTGAGCTGTCAAGAAGAAGGACCCCGCCCATTTCCCATCTGTGATCTTCTGAGAAATAGGAGTGCTCAATAAAAATGTTAAAAATATTGGTGTTCGATGGCTGGACTCGTCTGACTGCCGAGGTGAGGGTCCCAGGAGAGACATTATATGGAGGTGTCCCAAACAGTACAGAGTAAACGGAGATGGAATGGCGTCTCCGGCTGACGTCTGTTGCCCTTTAACACACCAAATTAACTGAAGCAAAAATGTGCAAGAGAACGTTATATTGGCCCGGATTGTGGCACTGGTGTTCTAACTGTGTAGTTGCTTTTCTGTTCATTTGTAGCCTGCGTGAATAGACGTACCTCATGAGACAAGCAAACATTGCTTTTATGCTCTGTTAAATTGACCGAATCGATCAAACAAATGGCTCTTATGGACCTAATCAACTTTGTTTGCCTATGTTCACATGAAAGTGTGTCTTGAGAATGCTGTGAGATTGTTATCAATCTGATATTGTAAGTGTTTTGACCAAGGTTGCGTCTTGTTCGATTTGTGGGACTTGCTGTTGAAAATGAGCATCTGCTCAGTGATAACACTCCCTTCCTTGGTGATCTGTGTAGTGGAGTCCTCAGAAACAATGGTAGACTCTAGTGAGACATGGTTGTCAGGGTTGAATGCAATCCCTTTTAACCACCCACGTCCCAGCACCATCTGCTAGGAAATAGAGGTGACTTAAGTGACTGCTATGCCCAATGCTAACTAGCTACAGAATGATGTTGCTCTCTACGAAGATTACCTTTAATGGTCAACGGAAACCTTGATCATTGGAATTGAGTTGTCACTGATTCTGTCCATGCTTGGCATAACTGACAGATGCACCATTGTAATGTTAACATGCTGTCATGTCATTCCTCAAGTCAGGATTAGGCCTCCTCATTTAAAGTGCTTTAGGAAAAGTATTATTACCACCCCTTGACTCTTTCAAAGTGGGATTAAAATGGATTTAATTGTCATTTTTTTAGTCAGCAATCTATGCAAAATACTCTGTCAAAGTGGAAGATGGAAAATTAAACACTAATATATATATCTTGATTAGATAAGTATTCGACCCCCCCCGAGTCCATACACGTTAGAAACACCTTTGCCAGCAAATACAGCTGTGAATCTTCTGGGTAAGTCTGAGAGCTTTGTACACCTGGATTGTACAATATTTATGCCCAATATTCTTTAAAAAATTATTCAAGTTCTGTCAAGTTTCTACTACTTCTTTCTGCTTCTACAAATTATGGATTCAGGAGTGTGAATAATCATGTAAATGTGATTTCTGTATTTCATTTCCAATAAATTTGCAAACATTTCTATAAACATGTGTTTAATTTGTCGTTGTGGGTAGATGGGTGAGAAAAAACATCTTAACACAATGGAATAAGTCGAGGAGTATGAATACTTTCTGAAGGCACTGTAGCTACCTCAATTACCTCGTACTCCTGCACATCAACTCAGTACTGGTACTCCCTGAATATACTGTACCAGTCAAAAGTTTGGACACACTTACTCATTCCAGGGTTTTTCTATGTTGTGGAATAATAGTGAAGACGTCAAAACTATGAAATAACACACATGGAATAATGTAGTAACCAAAGAAGTGTTAAATAAATCCGAATGTATAATATTTTTTTGAGATTCTTCAAAGTAGTCACTCTTTGCCTAGATGACAGCACCCTCGTGGCATTCTTTCAACCAGCTACATGAGATAGTCATGGAATGCATTTCAATTAACAGGTGTGCCTTGCTAGAATTTCTTTCCTTCTTAATGCGTTTGAGCCAATCAGTTGTGTTGTGACAAGGTAGTGGTGGTATACAGAAGATGGCCCTATTTGGTAAAAGACGAAGTCCATATTATGGCAAGAACAGCTCAAATAAGCAAAGAGAAACAACACTCTATCATTACTTTAAGACATGAAGGTCAGTCAATCCGGAAAATGTCAAGAACGTTTCTTCAAGAGCAGTCGCAAAAACCATCAAGCACTATGATGAAACTGGCTCTCATGAGGACTGCCTCAGGAAAAGAAACCCCAGAGTTACCTCTGCTGCAGAGGATATGTTCATTAGAGTTAAAAGCCTCAGAAATTGCAGCCCAAATAAATGCTTCGCAGAGTTCAAGTAACAGACACATCTCAACATCAACTGTTCAAAGGAGACTGCGTGAATCAGGCCTTCGCGGTCGAATTGCTGCAAAGAAACCACTACTAAAGGACACCAATAATAAGAAGAGACTTGCGTGGGCCAAGAAACATGATAAATGGACATTTGACCACGGGAAATCTGTCCTTTTGGTCTTAGTCCAAATTCAGCCCAAACCGCCGTGTCTGAGTTTTAGAGTAGGTAAATTGATAATCTCCGCATTTGTATTTCCCACCGTGAAGCATGGAGGAGGTGGTGTGGAGGTGCTTTGCTGGTGACACTCTCAGTGATTTATTTAGAATTCAAGGCACACTTAACCAGCATGGGTACCAAAGAAGTCTGCAGCGATACGCCGTCCCACCATCATTTGTTTTTCAACAGGACAATGACCCAACACTCTTCCCAACACTCTTCCAACACTCTTCCAGCTATTTCACCAAGCAGAATAGTGAGACAGTGCTACATCAGATGACATGGCTTACACAATCACCCGACCTCAACCCAATTGGGATGGTTCGGGATGAGTTGGACAGCAGAGTGAAAGAAAAGCAGCCAACTAGTGCTCAGCATATGTGGAAAAGCATTCCAAGTGAAGATGGTTGAGAGAATGCCAAGTAAGTGCAAAGCTGTCATCAAGGCAAAGGGTGGCTACTTTGAAGAATCTAAAATATGAAATCTAGTTTGACTTTTTTGGTTCCTGCATTATTCCATATGTTATTTCAGTTTTGATATATTTTCTATGATTCTACAATTTAGAGAATAGTAAAAATAAAGAAAAACCCTTGAATGAGTATGTGTCCAAACTTTTTACTGTATATATAACCATGTTTATTTATTCACTGTGTATTTATTCCTTGTCACTATTTCAGATTTTTTTTGATTTTGTATCTTTATCTTTAACTGTGCGTTGTTGAGAGGACCTGCAAGTAAGCATTTCACTGTTAGTCTACACCTGTTGTTTATGAAGCATGTGACAAATAACATTTGATTGCATTTTTTTAATATCATTGCATGTAAAAACAATTCAGGCAACATCCAATCAAATCAAAAAGAGTTGTGCGCCAAATACAACAGGTGTAGACTTTACCGTGAAAAGCTTATTTCCAGTTCAGAAAATATTTACTAAATAAACTATAGTAAAAAGATAACCAAATAAAATAACAATAATGAGGCTATGCAGGGGGTATCAGTACAGAGTCAATGTGCATGGGGTACAGCTTAGTCGAGGTAATTTGTACATGTAGGTAGGGGTAAAGTGTAGCATCAACATCATGTACAAAATAAGTAACAAATAATGCTAAAAAACACAGAAAATAGAACAATTGGTTAGGAGTCGGCAGCCATCCCCTCCGACAGACACAGCCATGTATACATTAATGAATCAATTATGCAATCATACAATCAATTTGACTTCGGTTAAACAATATAACTACATAACAACATAATGCTAATCATTTATTTGAATTGTAAGTCTCTTGATAAACTGCGTAAATCGAGATGTAGCCTAGGCCTATCCAAAATATAGATGAATGCATATTCAGTAGTAGGATGTGCATGCATGGAGTTATTGAGCTTGTTTTGGCTGATTTCATGGGGAAGATGGTAATCTGTTTCCCTTCCATTTGGGACTTACTTTATTGTACTGATCAACAACATTTGCATAGAATTAGCTTATTTTCTTAAAATGTATCTTTAAGCAGTTATGACGTCATACTTGAGGCAAGAGGGGGGTGGGCCCGTCAGTCAGATCACAGAGGCAATAGATCATCTTTAGGAGACACATAAGACAGAATAAGTGAATGAATAAAATTTTTGGTTGCAGTCAGCTTTGAAATCAGCATATTTTGTGTTATTGTTTGCAAAGTATCACAAACAAAGTACTAGGGTAGTGAATTGATGTTAGCTTTAGCTGTCAACAGACAGGGAAAGTTAGCCAGCTGGAAGCTACTGTTTTGTTCTTGCATTGTAAAGTGTTCTCACCTGTATGGACATTGTTTTGCAAATAGTAATTTCTTCATGCCGGGTTGCATTATTCAAGTGTGTTAAACTTCTTTGCAGCATGAGAGGGAAGCTAACATATTGCAGCCCAGACTCCCATTGCAGGCGAGCAATGAGTAAGTGGAGCAGGCAGGGTGCGCTATAACAGACAGGCTTGATCCATGAGACATATTTGATAGAAGTACGGGAAGTAATACATTTTATTATCAAACTGTTTTTCATGTTCTAGTGTTAAAGTGTTGGTATACCGTCCAACACTATTTTATAGTAAAAAAATATATAATATCATGTCTACCCAATGTGGACCTGACTGAGACAATGGGATGCTTTCAATGTTTTGGCAATTAAATGTTCACTATTTTTGGCTTTTGAATTTCTATTAACTCCTTACACTCGTGGGAATTGGGATATATGGATAGGGCCAAATTAAAATGTTTCAAACAGAAGAACTACACTGCTCAAAAAAATAAAAGGAACACTTAAAGAACAAAATGTAACTCCAAGTCAATCACACTTCTGTGAAATCAAACTGTCCACTTAGGAAGCAACACTGATTGACAATAAATTGCACATGCTGTTGTGCAAATGGAATAGACAACAGGTGGAAATTATAGGCAATTAGCAAGACACCCCCAATCAAGGAGTGGTTCTGCAGGTGGTGACCAAAGACCACTTCTCAGTTCCTATGTTTCCTGGCTGATGTTTTGGTCACTTTTGAATGCTGTCAGCGTAGTGTCCAGAGCATGGAGGCGCTACGAGGAGACAGGCCAGTACATCAGGAGGCGTGGAGAAGGCCGTAGGAGGGCAACAACCCAGCAGCAGGACCGCTACTTCCGCCTTTGTGCAAGGAGGAGCAGGAGGAGCACTGCCAGAGCCCTGCAAAATGACCTCCAGCAGGCCACAAATGTGCATGTGTCTGCTCAAACGGTCAGAAACAGACTCCATGAGGGTGGTATGAGGGCCCGACGTCCACAGGTGGGGGTTGTGCTTACAGCCCAACACCGTGCAGGACGTTTGGCATTTGCCAGAGAACACCAAGATTGGCAAATTCGCCACTGGCGCCCTGTGCTCTTCACAGATGAAAGCAGGTTCACACTGAGCACATGTGACAGACGTGACAGAGTCTGGAGACGCCGTGGAGAACGTTCTGCTGCCTGCAACATCCTCCAGCATGACCGGTTTGGCGGTGGGTCAGTCATGGTGTGGGGTGGCATTTCTTTGGGGGCCGCACAGCCCTCCATGTGCTCGCCAGAGGTAGCCTGACTGCCATTAGGTACCGAGATGAGATCCTCAGACCCCTTGTGAGACCATATGCTGGTGCGGTTGGCCCTGGTTTCCTCCTAATGCAAGACAATGCTAGACCTCATGTGGCTGGAGTGTGTCAGCAGTTCCTGCAAGAGGAAGGCATTGATGCTATGGACTGGCCCGCCCGTTCCCCAGACATGAATCCAATTGAGCACATCTGGGACATCATGTCTCGCTCCATCCACCAACGCCACGTTGCACCACAGACTGTCCAGGAGTTGGCGGATGCTTTCGTCCAGGTCTGGGAGGAGATCCCTCAGGAGGCCATCCGCCACCTCATTAGGAGCATGCCCAGGCATTGTAGGGAGGTCATACAGGCACGTGGAGGCCACACACACTACTGAGCCTAATTTTGACTTGTTTTTAAGGACATTACATCAAAGTTGGATCAGCCTGTAGTGTGGTTTTCCACTTTAATTTTGAGTGTGACTCCAAATCCAGACCTCCATGGGTTGATAAATTTGATTTCCATTGATCATTTTTGGATTGA
The DNA here is from genome assembly GCF_036934945.1 of Oncorhynchus masou masou. Taxonomy (NCBI): domain Eukaryota; kingdom Metazoa; phylum Chordata; class Actinopteri; order Salmoniformes; family Salmonidae; genus Oncorhynchus; species Oncorhynchus masou. The sequence continues at coordinate 36,494,266 of NC_088229.1, forward strand.
TAAATATGAATATTTCATTCATTCAGATGTGTTATTTTAGTGTTCCCTTTATTTTTTGGAGCAGTGTTTAAAAGAAATAATATGCGTGACCACGGTAGAAATGTGAAGTGAACACTTTGGAGATTATGGGGAAAGGATCAGACCAAAGGTGATGACACATTTCACCTGACATAAGACTGAATACAATTGTTGATTTATGTGCATTTTACATTTACTGTACTTTTTACAGCATTTGTCAATAACAAAATCTCTAAATACTCTGTATACATTCAGTAAGATAATAATTTACATTTTGAAGTAGGTGCAAAATATATATATTTTTAAAAGATTACAAGGGTTTGAGTGAGTCTGGTGTCTCCAAGAGGCTACATACAGTGCTGAAAGTATTCAGATCCCCTTTCCACATTTCTTTTTAACGTTACAGCCTTATTCCAAAATTGATTAAATATTTTTTTCCCCTCATCAATCTACACATAATACCCAATAATGACAAAGCAAAATCAGGTTTTTAGAATTTTTTGCATATTTATAAAAAATAAAAATAAATTTGATACCCTTTTATATTCAGCACAAGTGCATCCTGTTTCCATTGATTGTCCTTGAGATGTTTCTACAACTTGATTGGAGTCCACCTGTGGTAAATTGGACATGATTTGGAAAGGCACACACCTGTCTACAGTATATAAGGTCCCACAGTTGACGGTGCATGTCAGAGCAAAAACCAAGCCATGAGGTCGATGCAATTGTCCATAGAGCTCCGAAAAAGGATTGTGTCGAAGGCACAGATCTAGGTAAGGGTACCAACAAGTTTGTGTAGCATTGAAGGTCCCCAAGAAGACAGTGGCCTCCATAATTATAAAATGGGAGAAGTTTGGAACCACCCAGACTCTTGAGCAATTGTGGGAGACGATCAGGGAGGTGACCAAGAACCCAATGGTCACTCTAACAGAGCTCCAGAGTTCCTCTGTGGAGATGGGAGAACATTCCAGAAGGACAGCCATCTCTGCAGCACTCCATCAATCAGGCCTTTTATGGTAGAGTGGCCTGGGATCGAACCAGAGTGTGTAGTGACGCCTCTAGCACTGAGATGCAGTGCCTTAGACCGCAGTGCCATACGGGAGCTACGTTACAACCTTATTCTAAAATGTATTAAATAGTTTTTTCCCCCTTACCTACACACAAAACCCCATATTGACAAAGCAAAAGCATGTATATTTTTTATTTTTTTACAAGTTTATAAAAAATAAATGAAATATTACATTTACATAGTACTTAGTAAAGGGTCTTAATACCTATGTTGAGGCACCTTTGGCAGCGATTACAGCCTCGAGTCTTCTTGGGTATGGTGCTACAAGCTTGGCACACCTGTATTTGGGGAGTTCCTCTCATTCTTCTCTGCAGATCCTCTTGAGCTTTGTCAGGTTGGATGGGGAGCGCACAGCTACTTTCAGGTCTCTCCAGAGATGTTTGACCGGGTTCAGGTCCTGCATTGTCTTGGCTGTGTGTTTAGGGTTGTTGTCCTGTTGGAAGGTGAACCTTCGCCACAGTCTGAGGTCCTGAGGCCTCTGGAGCAGGTTTTCATCAAGGATCTCACTTTACTTTGCTTCATTCATCTATCCGCCGATCCTGACTAGTCTCCCAGTCCCTGCTGCTGAAAAACATTGCCACAGCATGACGCTGCCTCCATCATATTTCACCATTGCGATGGTGCCAAGTTTCGTTCAGATGTGAAGCTTAGCATTCAGGCGAAAGAGTTCAATCTTGGTTTCATCAGACCCGAGAATTTTGTTTCTCATGGTCTGAGAGTCCGTTAATTTCCTTTTGGCAAGCTCCAAGCGGGCTGCCATGGGCCTTTTACTGAGGAGTGGCTTCCGTCTTGCCACTCTACCATAAAGGCCTGATTGGTGGAGTGCTGCTGAGATGGTTGTCCTTTTGGAAGGTTCTCTGATCTCCACAGAGGAATTCTAGAGTGACCATCGGGTTCTTGGTCACCTCCCTGATCACTCAGTTTGGCTGGGCGACCAGCTCTAGGAAGAGTCTTGGGGGTTCCAAACTACTTCCATTTAAGAATGATGGAGGCCCCTGTGTTCACAGCAGTTGCATTAAGGAGAAGTTTATCTATAATTCTATGCATATCACTTTCTGTAAATTGATTTGGCTCTCTGCACCGGATGTTTGTTTGAGACGATGCATTTCTGAACATAACACACCCATTTCAAATGAGGTTTTTGGACATAAAGATGAACTTTATTGAACAAAACACACATGTATTGTCTAACATGGAGTCCTGGGAGTGCCATCCGGGGAAGATCATCAAAGGTTAGTGATTAATTTTAACGCTATTTCTGAGTTTTGTGACACTTCTCCTTCATTGGAAAATGGCTGTATGTTTTTCTGTGACTTGGTGCTGACCTAACATAATGGCAAGGTGTGCTTTCGCTGTAAAGCCTTTTTGAAATCAGACATTGTGGCTGGATTAACGAGAAGTGTATCTTTAAAATGGTGTACAATACTTGTATGTTTGAGGAATTTTAATTATGAGATTTCTGTTTTGAATTTGGCGCCCTGCAATTTCACGCTAGCGTTCCACATATCCCAGAGAAGTTAATCGTGGGCACAGTTCCTTGCTTTTGGGGCGTACCTTTTCAGAGACGTTTTCATTGATGAAGACTTTGGTTCCCTTCATGCAGTTGGCTCTCCTGTGAGTCTCCTCCTTGAATTTGAACCTGAGTAGTTTCACAACTACACACCTGGGCTGTCCATCTGCGAAGAAAGTGCCATCTGGGAAGAAAGTGCCATTCCTATATAGTTTAGGGTCCAGTTTGAGTTGATGTGCCTGGAGTTTCTTGGCCTTGACTTCTGTGTCATGCCAAGTTTCAGTCTTTACGTCCTCAATTCCATCGATTTGAAATGTTATTGCACCTCGATTGATTTTTAACTTAGTCTCCTTTGGAAAAGCGCTTGTCAAGTGACTTTTTGAAAATTGCGAAATCCTCAGACATGGTTTTGAATGCGGTCTTGCTGTTGATATTGGCGGCCTTTAGCTCCCTCACCTCTGACTGTGTAAATTCAAAACTGTGCTTAAATTCCGTTACATCCTAAAACAGATCGTCACCTCTTTTGTTGGTAGGATCCATAAAGAGTTACAGGAAGGACAAAGTTATTTTCCTGCGACTCTATTACATCTTCGTAAAAATATTTTTAGTGCATGGATAGTTCATGGATTGTAGTGCTTGATACGTATTCTTCTTCCACCTTGAGCTTCGCTGTTGTTTTTCTGTCTAGTATTCACCATGCTACAAGATTATTGCGAGCTAAAATGAGTCCGCAAACACAGCCCACACCCTGCCTCCCAAAAACAAGCTCTGCCAGTGAAATGGCAAAACATACAAGCAACACAGACTTGATCACACATGCACCAGTATGATAAACAGAGAGAATGCAGAGAACTTACTCACTGTCTGGACCCTGGCTACAGTTTACAAAGCGAGCGGGAGATCACCAACTCGCAAGTTAGTGCTGTGGATACAGGCAGTATGCGGGGCAGTAAGCCAAAACACTGGTTGAAGATGCTTCAGAGAGACGGTGGTAGGAGCATTCGCTCACCCACGGAACGAGCAGCGCGAACGAGCAGTGTGAAATGGATTAGCCTAATAAATTCATTTATTTTAAAAGGCACATCAGTGGCTTGTATGCGTGGAGGCCTGGAGATACTAAATGTGTTTGTTAATTAACGGGTGTGTGGTTTCCTCAACGTCTCAACTTTCAGAACACATCTACTCCTCTCGATTTACAGCATTACCCTCACTCAATCAAAACATTTGCAGTATTAGCGGGAAGGATGAGGGAATCTTCGAGTCGCGCATGGTGCTGAAGTTTATAATGGCTGTCAGTCAACCCATACAGTGCTGTGAAGCCCAGCGCTCTGACATCATATATAGCACATTATCGTACAGCCACTGTGTTCCAATTTAGGTGCTTATCAATTACAAAATCCGCCATTTTCAACCTGTATACGGGATGATGAGCTGTGAGTCGAAAGGGCTACAAATCTTTAAAATGCTATAGTAATTATTTAATAATGCATTTAATGTTTAAATTTTTTTTACATCGAAAACCGTGATTATTATGTAATAACCGAAACCGACCACAAAACTCACTCATCGCTCAGCACTACCAGCTACACACCATAAGACGTGTCCGTCAATAATCCACAGTATAATATCGTTTTCATTCTTCATTCAGAGCTCAGCCATAATCCTGTGGACTATCCAGCTGAAGAAACAAGAAGGTTCTGGGTCAAATTATGTCAATCACTTTCTAATTGCCCTCGCCTGAAATATGCTTGTTGGCACAGGCTTTTATAGATGGAACAGGAAAACAAACTGGTCTTTGCTCTCCATCCAACATCCCTCGATATCATGTAGCTGATATTTTCTCCAAATGAGTGTTGTTGGAGAGACCAAAAAATAAATGGGCAAGAGATGGCAAGAGGACTGCCGTTCCTTGGAAGCACGTCTATCTCACTCCACTTGTGAGTCTAGAGCAAATGGTACGTGTATTGCCTCAACTTTGTTCGCAGGAAGTGTTCTAAGGACTAATCTTGGTTCTCAGCAGCTTAAATGCGCTCCATGTAACAGCAGGACCTGCCACCTGAGACTTCATTAGGCCCTTTCTCTTAGCTCTCATTGGGTGGTGTGATTCAGCCTCTCTTACCAATATTTCACGAGAACGTTGCAATGTCTGTGTTATCATTATTCTTTGCGATCGCCTTCTTACATTGAAACATTTCCCTGAAATGCTTTCTTGTACATTATACAACTGTATAATGATTCAGGATCCAAACGTTTGAGAGGGCAGGTGAGTCAGTGTTTTTGGAAGCAGTGGAGTGTGAGTTGCCAAGAAGAATGACCCTGCCCATTTCCCATCTGTAATCTCCTGGGAAATAGGAGTGTGCAATAAAAAATAAACAAAGAGTTCGATGGTTGGACTCGTCTGAATCAGTCATTGATTGGGATCTGGCCGACCTCACAAATGAACGGGTCCTCAGACACTAAGGCCAGAGACATGTCAAAGAACCATGGTCACTTTTCCACTTTCCATACTCCTGGAACATTTGAAAGCCTTAACAGAGTCAAGGAGTCTAACACCATTTCATTCAAGTAACCTATGTTAGTGCGTGGCCTCGATTAGATCTAGGGATTCAATCTGTCCTCTTTTAGCCTCCTTAGAGGGGTCCATCTCCAGCCCTATCCCCATCAACAAGTCCTTTCCAGACTTTACCCATATTTAAACTGGGAAGCAAAGGACACAGTGTCATCTGACTCAAATAACTTTCTCCAACAGACCATATCTCCATCACCATATAATTTCTTCAGCATATTTTGGAGGAGTGCATTGAGGGCGCTTTGTTTTATCTCTCTGGCAGATGGATCAGGTGGGGTACCGCCCGCTCGCTCCTCCCCCCAGCAGGGTAGCCGCCACTGCTTGAAGTCTCTTTAATGTCCACTTCTATAAATTTCCCTCTCCTCACATTAGTCACTTACTAAAATGGCGCCTCACCTCGAGCTCCTTCAAAACATTACTGGTTTCTACACCTGCACTGTTGGAGTGTAAGAATTTCCCAGTACACTGCAACTACATCTGTGACCCTGTACATGTGACTAAAGAAAAAAGAAAAGTGTCCACTGTGTGTTCGATTGTTGAAGAAATACACAATCTGAAAAATGTGCAAGCAATACTCAGAGTGAAAGAAAGCGCCTCAATGCAATGGGATCGGATTCATACTTTCCGAAAATTATTTTTAAATATAACATTACCAAAAGCACAATGCTGTGCAACTTTCTTCAGCTTTTTATGTCAAACTTGAACACTTCTATTCCTAAGAGCCAAACATTTGAAGCTGCTTTGCTCAACATCAAGGAATAGAGTCAACATTTGGCAAACTAGCTTGCTAAAGGGCAGAAAAATCATTGAGGATCAAGAGCATATTTAGATGATTAGATTAGGTTCAGAAGTGAGACAAGTTTTTCCCTCTCTCATTCTTTCACACATATGTTACGCTCTAAGGGGGAATTTATTACGTTTTCTTTAAGGATCGTATTCTGTCTTATTCAACCGAAAGCCAAGCCACTCAGTGTTATGGAAGATACAGGACGATTTCGTGAGAATAGTGTTTTGTTTCTCTCTATGGATGCTTTAATCGACCGGAGAGCCTGTCTTTCTTTTGGAAAAGTTGAGTCTCTCAATCCTTTTATGTATAAAACATTTATTAACCTAGTACAGCAAATGTATAAATCAAAGCAACAACTGTCTCATTTACATGATTATTTCTCACACAGTATAGACTGACCCTTAAGATGATTCACCTATATTTTGTATCATAGTTTATGTAAAGTAATAAGCGGTTGGTGTCATTCTTAATAACACCTTTGAGAGTGATTTCCCTCCAGTGTTCAATTACAGGGCTTCTACCTCAGTTATATTCATCACGAGAGCCGAGAGGCAGAACTTAATCAACGTTTTTGATTAACCCAGGAAACTCAATACTTTTACCACAACTTGAAATATTGAATGGTTGCCAAAGCATAACACACAAGACATGCTTCAGACTATACAGCCTTTTATCATTGGACACACCAGCCCGCCAACGGTGGTTGATTGGGTTTAATTTTAAACCCATGTTATGATTTTTTTATTGTCTGACAGGATGAACGACAACAGGACCGAAAACAGTTTTTGTAATGAAGGGGGCTGTGAAGGGGGACAGGGGAACAGTCAATGAGCTCTGAAAGAACCCTCAGAGAAATAATCAGTGTATTTACACTGCATTTGGGTCTGGCTGGAAACGTGTGGTCAAATTAGGTGGGCTCTGTAGGTTTAGTAGAAAGAAGGTTTGATTGAATTTTGTCTCTGCAGTGCGATTCAGTGTTATTTTCATTGTGCTTTCTACTAAGCCTTGTCTCAAAGCTGTTACCAAAAGGCTAAGGCCCCTGGCCTCTTACAAACCAAAACTATGTCAACAGTGGCAGCCAGGGAAGAACCTCAAATTTAGAGTGGAAAAACCTCTAAGGGAATCAGACAATGACATAATGACAAAGTGAAAACAGGTTTTTAGAAAAAAATATTTACATTAGTATTCAGACCCTTTGCTATGAGACTGTAAATTGAGTTAAAGTGCATCTTGTTTCCATTGATCATCATTGAGATGTTTCTACAATGTGATTGGAATCCACCTGTGGTAAATTCAGTTGATTGGACATGATTTGGAAAGGCACACACCTGTCTATATAAGGTCCCACGGTTGACAGTGCATGTCAGAGCAAAAACCAAGCCATGAGGTTGAAGGATTTGTCTGTAGAGCTTTGAGACAGGATTGTGTCGAGGCACAGATCTGGCGAAGGGTATCAACAAGTTTGTGCAGAATTGACGGTCCCCAAGAACACGATGGCCTCCATCATTCTTAAATGGAAGAAGTTTGGAAATACAAGAATCTGCTAGAGCTGGCTGCCACGCCAAACTGTGCAATTGGGGGAAAGAACCTTGGTCAGGGTGGTGACCAAGAACCCGATGGTCACTCTGACAGAGCTCCAGAGTTCCTCTGTGGAGATGGGAGAACCTTCCAGAAGAGCAACCATCTCTACAGCACTCCACCAATCAGGCTTTTATGGTAGAGTGGCCAGACGGAAACCACCCCTCAGTAAAAGGCACATGGCAGTCCACTTGGAGTTTGCATAAAGGTAACTAAAGGACTCTCAGACCATGAGAAACATTATCTGGTCTGATGAAACCAAGATTGAACTCTCTGGCCTGAATACCAAGCGCCACGTCTGGAGGAAACCTGGCACCATCACTACGGTGAAGCATGGTGGCAGCACCATGCTGCAGGGATGTTTTTCAGCGGCAGGGACTGGGAGACTAGTCAGGATCGAGGGGAACATGAACAGAGCAAAGTACAGCGAGATCCTTGATGAAAACCTGCTCCAGAGATCTCAGGACTTCAGACTGGGGCGAAGGTTCACCTTCCAACAGTATAACAACCCTAAGCACACAGCCAAGACAACCCAGGAGTCTCTGAATGTCCTTGAGTAGGCCAGCCAGAGCCTGGACTTTAACCCGATCGAACATCTCTAGAGAGTCCTGAAAATAGCTGTGCAGTGACTCTCCCCATTCAACCTGACAAAGCTTGAGTGGATTTGCAGAGAAGAATGGGAGAAATTCCCCAAATACAGGTGTGCCAAGCTTGTAGCGTCATACCCAAGAAGACTCAAGGCTGTAATCACTGCCAAAGGTGCTTCAACAAAGTAATATGTTAAGGGTCTGAATTCTTATGTAAATGTGATATTTCAGTTTTTATTTTCAACACATTTGCAAAAATGTCTATGCCTGTTTTGCTTTGCCATTATGGAGTATTGTGTGTAGATTGATGCGGGGGGGAAAACAATTTAATACATTTTAGAATAAGGCTGTAACGTAGCAAAATGTGGAAAAAGTCAATACTTTCTGAATGCACTGTAAGTGAATTTGTCCCTGCACTTTTGGACCCCTAAAATGAGGGGACTATGTACAAAAAGTACATTATATACATTTGCTAATATTTCTAAACGTGTTTTTGCTTTGTCATTACAGGTGTTGGATTCTAGCTTGAAATATACTTGTTCATTGTTACCAGACTAGAACTTGATTACTTTACATGTAGAAGGAATGTATATGATGGGGTCAATGAAGGTTAGATCGGGACTTGGTATAAGTTACTAAGTGCAGAAAGTTTGTATTCTGCTCCGTGTTTCTAAGGAGGGAGCCGAAGGGCAATAGTTAGTCTCTGATAAGGCAGGCCAGCTGCGGAACTAGGGAGGATGGAGGAATGCGTCTCGAGGTCAAGTCAACAGATGAAGTGAGAAGAAACCTCTGGGAGGGGGGCCAGAGAGGCCCATCACAACGACTCTCCTACTACAGTCCTATCTCACACATACACTTCCATGCCCACAAAGGTGTTAGTATCAGGCAAGGCTCTGACTATACCAGTGAGAGGAACCAATTAAGTTCCTGCCTAGCAACAGAGATATATTGGCTGTCTGGATGTGCAATACCTTGTCTTTTCAGCTTTGGGTGAATACACTTAGTTTGAGCTTTTTCTAGTTTTCCGTTTTTACTCTGTTGTTTTCAGAACCTACAGTAACATGGGGTATTGTGCGTAGATATGAGGGACAAAACAACAATTGAATCAGTTTTAAAATAAGGCTGTTACACAACAAAACGTGGAAAAAGTCAAGGGGTCTGAATACTTCCTGAATGCACTGTGTATGTTCTGATCCCTAATTTTCATTTATGTTTAAAGCATGGTGCACCTTTATTGTGTGTGCTATGGAAATACATTTATGTTTATAATATGAACAGGTGTGTATTGTAATGTTTGCTTTAAATGTGAAGTGATCATGATGTGAATTGGCTTGTTCTCATTGGTCAGAAACATCCTGGGTATTGGTTTTTAAACCCTGTAATTTCTTTGTCTGCGGGTCAGAGACAGGACAAGGTAAAGTCTGCATTCTGACGAGTACAGACATGATTGAAGCCTGGGTTTTCTTTTAAGTTTATTAGGCCTACTTTTTGTTAATTGTCTTGATTATTTGTTTTTGTAAATACTTGTACAGTTGCCGGATATATAAATTATTCTCATACCAAATAAAAACCCTCACTTTGGCAACACATCTGTCAAGTTCGTCAGCCTGTTAAAAACCTACTGCTGGGTCAACCTTCACACCTGCTCTATACCGTAATTAGGAAGGTGATATTTTATCAAATAATGAGACGTGTAGGGGTTGAGGTAATATACAGCCTTGCTTCTCTCTAGCCCAACATTACTGTAGGTTGCTATATTATTTACACGGACTGTCAACCCAATACCCTGTCATACTAGTGCCACATTGGGACAGTGATGTGCTTTATCTGTCTAGGAAAGATGTCCTCTGTTCACGCTCCGGAAGAGTCTTAAAATGCCAAATTTGTGATTGGGATATGATGGTACACTGGTTCCCCCAGAATATTAATTATAACAGTCCCGACATTGATCCCTGTGGCACTCCATTCATCTATCACATCACCACACCATAGACCGCGAAGTGATATAAGCCTCTTTGATGTGTGAGTAGCCGGCAATCACATATTGCTGACATATCCTCCTCTTGCATAATGTCCTTCTTGAAGGCAGGAAATTAAACCACAAAAGTATGAAACCCTTCTTATTCACGTGTATTACATTTTGATTTCTTGATTTTCCAAGAGTTGTTTTAAGATTTCTGAGATGACACAAGTGGTGCGTTTGATACTGTGTATTAACATTTGCGGATAAATAAATCCTATGTAGAACTTACCTTACAGAACTTACCTGTGACTGTAGAAAATGTGGACTTTGTTTTCCTTATTACATACCACATATTTAGTGTTTGATATGCCCAGTTTTGTAGTACATTTGGTTAGCAACTGCTGTGTTTGCATGCAGATGTCCTCTCGCTGGGTCCAGTCAACAAATTGGACTGGCCCTGACCCCAGGGCACTCTGGGATTCGTGACATATAGGCTCCGATGTCATCAACTCTCTCGCCTGCTGTCCTCGCCTTACAACTTCCTTAAAAAGCTACATTTTAACAGATGTATTGGAACAGGCCAAGCGTGGCTTTTCGTAGATGAGGAAATACTACAGACTTGCGTTTCAGATGAGTGCTTCCAGATGTGTGGGTTCTTAAACATTAGATGCCCGGGGGATTATAGTCATGACAGAAAAGTGGATGACATTATCTCCCAAACAGGGCACCTTTGTTGGAGGAAAAGACAATGTTTAACATGCACATGCCAATGAGTGGATAGTCCAGTTGGCCATTGGCTTGCTCACAATCGCAAATTAGTGCTGACCATTAGTTTTATGATTTGTGGGGATGGGGTCCGGAATTTGTCAACTCCGAATTAATGGTGACTTTATATCAAGTCTCCACTATGTGTTGACAGAACCCCAGCTTTCTCAGCGTAAATTCAGTTGTACTTTTGGATTTATCACTGTTGCCAATGCAGGGTTTGCAGTAGGTTAGAACACAGAACGTGTGACGATTTAGGAATGGGTTGCACCCATTTGATCAAACAAACACATAGGTAGACTACTTTTCTGACAACACATTATATTATATTAGACCCATTCTGTATTATGCATTACCTGCAACTAGGGTTGCAAAGGGTCAGAAACTTTCTGGTAAATTTCCAGAATTTTTCCAGAAATGTTCCATGGGAAGTTAAGCCCTGGAATTTGGGGAATTTGCTTAAATTCATCAAAAAAGTTATCGTATAACAGGAACCTTTTTTGTTGGATACACATAAGGCAATTCTAGGTCTTGTGGCATATTTTAGTTAAACTATCCCCAATTCAATCTAATTTCAACCATCTGCATGCACAGTGCATTCTCCCATCACATGTGCAGTGCACAATTACATCACATGTACAGCTGATTCTCAAGAACTTGCACACTGAGATGCTATTGAGCCCACACTACTACACTGTCTGAGCCAAGGACTACATGCTTTCTGGTAAGTTTTGATTACAGTACTGGGTGGTTGAATATATTTATGACATATATGATTTTTGGTTAACTAGTAAATAGTAGCCTACAGCAAAGTGTGTTTGAATCACTTCTAAGTTGTTAACAATTTCTGCTAGTTTGTTTTTGCTACCCATGTGGGTTTTAGCTTGCTTGAGTGTTAATTCACCTGTTTCCATACATATTTATTTTTTAAAAATGTATCTTACAAAGGAGTTGTTTAATCTAACTGCTTAACTAGTCCATCTGTACATGGAATTGTATTTTATTTTCTACTAATTTTTGTTCTAATCTTCACAGGAAAATGCCACTGCCACTATCTGATGTGTGGAGACATTTCACTGTAGCTAATGTAGAAGGAAAAGCTGTGTACATTTGCAAATACTGTGCCAAATGATATGTGAAGAATGCAACAAAGATGCAAAGTCATCTGGACAAGTGCATAAAGTTTACACAGCGCACACAGCAAGCAACCTCTGACAAAAGTCCCTCTACCTTTATTCAAGGTGAAAATTATGAATCAGACATCTCTAGCAACAGCTCATGGTCCACCTGGAATCAGAAGTGTTTTTGGACTCAATGGAGGAACGTAGTCAGGGAAATGCTGATGACTGTTTTGCTCGAGCTGTGTATGCAGCTGGTTCACCTCTGATGCTCAGAGGCAATGGGTATTAGAAGAGATTTCTGAATGCTCTTCGCCCAGCATACACCCCTCCAACCAGACATGCTTTATCTACTCATTTGCTGGATGCAGATTTCAACAGAGTTCAAGTGAAGGTCAAGCAAATCATAGAGAAAGCAGACTGTGTTGCAATCATCTCTGATGGGTGGTCGAATGTTCGTGGGCAAGGAATAATTAACTACATCTCCACCCCTGAACCAGTATTCTACAAAAACACAGACACAAGGGACAAGAGACACCGGTCTCTACATTGCTGATGAGCTGAAGGCTCATCTCTGATGAGCTGGACCACAGAAGGTATTTGCACTGGTGACAGACAATGCTGCGAACATGAATGCTGCTTGGTCTAAAGTGGAGGAGTCCTACCCTCACATCACACCCATTGGCTGTGCTGCTCATGCATTGAATCTGCTCTTCAAGGACATCATGGCACTGAAAACAATGGATACACTCTACAAGAGAGCCAATTAAATTGTTAGGTATGTGAAGTATCATCAAGCCCGTTTGCAAGACCACCAATACATCCTCCCTTTGCACGAAGGCTCGATTCTTCAAGTTACTCCTATTTTAATGAAATTCCTAAGTTCGTTGTTACTATGTGGCAGTGTCGTTTCTCTGTCAACTTTTCAGAAAGCTCCATCAGAGTTTTTCTACCAAACAGTTTTAGCTAGCTAGGCCAGCTAGCCTATCTTTAGTTTGGCTTGTTTACTTATCTAGTGGGAGTGGAGGAAATTGACGAGGAAGCGTGGAGAGTGTTACACATGCAAATAACATGTATATGAGAACCTACATATGAGAACCAATCAAAAAAGTTAACTCATTCTGTGTTCTCCAATCTTATAAAACTTTTTTGAAAAAGTCTCACTGTAAGGTCTCCACCCTCTCTGCCCAGAGTGGGTGAAAACGCGCTTTGTTGGTGGAATTTCACTTCATTATGTTATAAAATGCAGTAAAAATTATTTAATCGCCTGGGATTTTATTTGCTTAAATCACTGAACAGGCTCTTGTTAGAGACAGTCTTTTCTTTGAACCAGGCATCTATTTTCCTTAATGCCAACAGCTGCATTGTTTTTTGTTAATTGTTTAATTCCAGCATTCACTTCCAGCATTTTAATATATTTTTTACATTTCCTGCAGTAATGTGTTATAATTTACGTGTCACATTTCTTTTGTCTTAGTATGCTCAAAAAAATGATATGTTCCAGAATAGTTATTGTCCGATTTGACTGTGCATTTATTAGCAGTTCTTTATTTTCGCCACTAGCTGGCAATCTGCCGATTTCTAGGGCTCGTGAAGTTGTTTACTGTTTTTGTGCTTGCCTGTTAGCTAGCAGTTCTCAGCTATTAGCAGCCAATGGCTATCAGTTTCTTACTGGTGATAAAAATGGATTATTGCCATAATTGTTTTGTCATTACTGCATTATTTAATGTAACAATTCAAATATTAAACCTCATAAGCAATTCATGGTAACCTCGTTAACAATTCATTTAGACCTAATGTTTATTTGAAGGAGGCGTTTATTTGCTGAAATGTGTGCCGTTGTCCGGCTATTAAAAGGGACAGGTGGCTATTTGAGACATCAATTTGTAGTTTTACGTCAATTTGTAGTTTTACGGTACATTTTACCAAGACAAATATAATTAACTCTGTTCAGAATCAGTGGGGTCTTTCTCTAACATATCATTAACATTATATTCAAACAGTTGGATTTTGGAACCTAATACATCTGATAATGAGCACCTAGCTCAGTTGACATAGGTTGTTCGTAACAACTTTTGAGGATTTTACATTTTGTGGACATTGTCTTCAAAGTTGATTCCGCAGGTCACAAAATGCTAAATGAGCATGACACGAGCTGAATTAAATGGAAAAGGATTAATAGAAAGTTTTGTATACGCTCAGTGCTCCGTTTACATTTTACAGAGAGACGCTTGTTTTTGTGAGAAATCTTCAAAAAAAGAACAGGAATTTCAAATTAATATGTAAAGCGCTTACTGAAATATGAAAATACTGTGTGTCATGTCTCAAAATTGATATCCTTCTTACCTCTATATTGTTTTATGTCCTGCGGATTCGAGAAGAAAGATGAATATATACACAATTAACGTATTATTTTACCCATTGGTCAAAAGATGTTTGTTTGTGTTTTTGATTGTGCACCCTGCTCTGTGTCGTTGTCCTCACAGGGTGCTGTAGTAGTGAAATCATTTTGACCCCTATGTTTTTTAGATTTTTTTTCAACAAGTTGTTAAACAAAATATCTTTCTCTGAGCACTTTTGTTAGTATAAAATAATATAATTTCACCTTTTTATTTTGCGTACAATATAGCTCAGTATTGGAAGGATTTATTTCATAGTCGTTTTTGCTCGTCTTTATCAAGGGTGTCCATAAATATCGGACCCCACTGTACTGTGTGTGAGACCTCAGCCGCTTTCTCACCCAGAGCATGCTGTACGTGACATGGGAGAGTGCCTGAGTCGGTTGCCAGATTGGGTATGAAATAATGACGTAAAGCTGTCTCTGCTTCTGTGTCTTGTTCCAGCATCAATAACAAACTGCAGCAGCCAGAGGCAGCATCCGGGGTCCTGGAGTACGCCATGAAGCACTTTGGCGAACTGGTAAGTGACTCTTGTCTACAGTCATCTATCTCTACAGTACATGCACTTTAAATTGACACTAGTGTCTCCTTTCCTCACCTCCTCCCTCAAACTGCATCCTTAACAAGAGGATGCGCAGCTTTCAAACAGGTGCTCTACAACATCCTGTGCTCACTTTCCAACATGTGCAGAGGACATCTACTTCCATTGTCAATAGCTTTGTATGCAAGAGTAGACATATTGGGCTTTTTCTCCTCCAGTTAATATCTTTAAAAAAATCACATACCTGATACTATTATTTCTACAATTTCTCCTGAGTCTGCTAAGATGGATTGGTGGAGGTTTTGTTCCAAATTGTAAAATGTATTTATGCACCATACCAAAGTCCCTAACTGTAATATTGACTTAACAGTGAAGTTTTAAGACACTTTTATGACTTTAAACACACTATTTGGTCATGTCACTGTGGGATCGCTTCACATGCCAAGTGGAAAGCCGGCAACGTGTCACTTTTTCACATTCGTCGGCGTCTGTATTTCTATTAATATTCTCAAGTGGTTTTTATAAACCAAACACTATTCTTTTATGTAACTTTTTTATTTTGTATTTTTTTTTGTCTTGGCCAAGGTTAATTTATCTTCATTGCAGGTGATTTTCAGAGGCTCCTCTGTTATGTTAACTGTGATGCGTAGTACTCCCTGCTGTTATTCCTCAAACCGTTTCATGTTCTCCAAAGGGACCAGCTCCAGATATGAAATAACATTTTCTAAATAGAGTACATGCCTTGGGAGCCCTCGCCCTGCTTTTTCCACACACCGGGGTTCGTACGGTCATGAAAATCCTGGAAAAGTCATGGCATTTTAAAATGGTGTTTTCCAGGCCTGGAAAAGCTTTGGAAAAGGATGAAATCAGAAAAGTAATGGAAATTGAATTTAATGTATGTTAATTACATTTATTTAGGCACAGCTTTTAAATATTTTCTCAATCAAATAAAAATCAACACATCAGAATGACACTTTAGCTCGTCTCGGTTTGCACACATCACCTGCATGTGTGCAAGACAAGTGGGCTGTGGATCAAGGAGAGACATTGCAGCAGCAGCTAAGCCTATAAAATATGATAGAGAACAGACTAATAACTAGGTAGCCAATTTAAACACACATTGTACCTTCTAGTTAGGTGTTTATCTATTATTAGCATGTATTTGTTTTCATCATGTCGTCCCCAAAAACTTTTCAACATACATTTGCGAATGTCATACAAAAGTTGATTCATTTAAACAATTATTTTGGACTAAATGAACGATTCACCTCAGCATTGTATTACTTGAGATTTGGTTCAATCGCGGTGATTCTGATTATGTGAATCAAAATAAGTTTTGAATCGCGAACAGTAATTTTAGGAAAATATATTAGATAGTAGCCTTTCTTTTGGATAATGTGGCTTCAAAACGTTTTGTATGGGACATTGCAACTCAATAGATACTAGTCAACCTTCAAAGTAAACACTTCTAAGGTAGCTAAGATAAATATGACTAAACTAGAAAAGACACATTTCCTGAAGAATATTTGTGGGCTTGCTTCAGCTGAATAATATGTTTTTTAGCCTTCCATAGCCATTTGATCTTTGATATATTGAATGAACTAATTATTTCAAAATGCATCAAAATATATTTGGTTATAATGTTGCACTGTTATACATCAAAGGTTGACAACCATCCTCCAGGAGAGCTAATGGGTGTGCAGGCTTATATTCCAGTCCCTCTTTAACAAAACACATTTTAGAAGTTAGCTGCTCAACCAGACCTTGATAAACTGGCTGTGATGTGTTTGAGCAGGGCTTGATCAAAAGCCTGCACACCCAACTGAGGGTTGGCCATGTGTTTTATACAGTTGCCTAACGGGTATAGCTACTTTGTGGGGGGGTTAAGTTCCTTGCACTATGACAGGAGATTGTACATGGTTTCAGAGAGCAGCCTCCCAGTGTCGATACCATGTTACTTACTTTTTGTTATATGTATGTAGAGATGCCGCCAATTGTTGGTCATGGAAATTTGATTAAAACTCATGGAAAAGTAACACACACACACACACAGAAAGGGCTTCTTTGTTAGACTTCTTGATTGTTTCCCCTTGTGTAGCGTAATTGCACCACGCTGTATAATTCTGCCATTTTACATCTCCCCCTCATTTGATCAGCCCATTGATATGTGTGTGAGCGCGACCAGTGAATTAAGACACATTTGTTAAGGTCTCCCCCGTTTAAAACTAAAACGGAACAAAATAAGTTTGTGGCACTGAACTTTGTCTACATGTTCTACACAACCAGGCCGACAGATCCTGTTACAGTACGTGCCGTTGCATTTTATTTCGGGCCTACTTTTAGCCCAGAGTCCGGTTCTATGTTCGACTGTTTCACAGGTGGTTGCCTGACGAAAGTGCCCTACCGCCTGTCTTTTTCGAGCTGTAGTTATGTTCTCCATAAAACATTTTCTGAAGTAAAAGTTTACAATAAAAGCACCTCGGAGAGCGTTTCCAGGAAACCTTGTTCATGAGGTAAACAGTGAGTAGCGTTTTACGGGGTGTGTGAGGCATCATACTGCGCCCGGTGGCACCTTCTTTGTTTGGAATCCCAGTCAGGCTTATCACCAGGTCGCCAGAGGTCGAGACAGTTCTGCGCATCACTTCCTCCCGAGGTCACAGACATATACAGTAAGTCAACAGAAAGAGGTCATTTGACAACTCAGATGCCTATGGTGGGAATCTCCACTCATGCATTCAGTGTCGTAAAGAGGGTGGCTTGATGACCACTTGTTTTCTAAGTATTTTTTTTATCTCATCATAAAAGTATTTCTGAAAAAATGCATACATTAGTATACTTTGGAAAGTATATTACATACAGTCAGGTCCACAATTATTGTCACCCTTGATAAAAATGAGCAAAAAAATACTGTTTTTAATAAATAATACAAATACTGATCTACATTTTATGCTAAATCTTTCCAAATCCTCGATATCCTTTGTCTGTGCTTATTGACTACCTTCTTCAATTCAAACCACAGGGGTTCAAGTCCGAAGAATGATACGGCCATTGCAAAATCTAGATTTTTGTGCTCAATAAACACTAGAAATGCGGAGAGGGACATGTGGACGGACGCAAAACAAATATACATTTTCAATTACTCTGTTATTTTTTTAAGTAATTTCCCTCCCCCTTCCTCAACTTTTCCTGAATAAGTCTATATAACACGCTGTCGTTGTTAGAATCTTAATATCACAAACAGAATGTGTTATAAGCAGTTTTAAGCAGTTTTATAAGCAGTTATTTTCCCTACCCCTCATTCACTGCCAGTCATTCACTGGCAGTCAGCC
This sequence comes from Oncorhynchus masou masou, assembly GCF_036934945.1. NCBI lineage: Eukaryota > Metazoa > Chordata > Actinopteri > Salmoniformes > Salmonidae > Oncorhynchus > Oncorhynchus masou. Next base: position 36,512,499 of record NC_088229.1, read on the forward strand.
TGCGCAGCTGATGATGGCCCATGAAAACTACATCTAAAACTATATCGATACTAATTTCACGCATATAATAATAGTTGGCCTAAAGACAAGATTAGATTGACAATATTCTGATGGGTGACAATATCACTTGTTAAATTGTATATGAAGAATCTGATGAACGGCACATCTTAGAATTGACAAGGGCAGGAAAACAGAGTGCCAAAAAGTCACAAGCAGGTAAGACGATTTGATGTCTATATAGTAACAGAAATAGCAGGTTCTGCAGTTTCAAAATCACCTATCCTTGCCAAACAACTCTTAAAGATGAACCCTTCAGCTCTATTTCAATATATAACTTCCCGTGATTCCATGCACTTTCCACATGTACTCGCAAAACACTCAAAGCACAGTCATATATTTAAACTCATTATATGCCATTCTGTTCTTTTGAAATGCATTTATTTAGTCTCATAATGTTCCTTAAGACCTGCCCTTAACAAATTATTAATTCATTAACTTTGTGATTGTTTATTTAATGGATTTTAACACTTTAACTGTGTTGTTTTGGTGGTTTATAATTTGTACTTATAGCCTACAATTACACAAACTAATGAAAATGCTATTGTGTTCTTTGAAATACATTTTCTTTCGTATTCTAATGTTACTTAAGAAATATATAAATACAGCCAAATTATTATTTTAGCAATAGCATATATGAAATGTATTTATGAGAATGTTAAAATGTCCAAAAGACTCGTCATTGGCTCGAAGAGGGGTCCTTCGAGGCCAGGCTTTTCTAGTGTTAACCATTTCTTTGTGTGTTTAGATGTGTAGGGTTGTGTGATTGTCGACACAGTTCGGCCAATATATCATTTTACAGTATGTGCCGTTGCTTTTTATTAAGAGGCTACTTTTAGCCCCAAGTCCGGTTCTTAGGCCTCCGACTATTTCACACTTGGTTGCCTGACTAAAGTGCCCTACCGTCTGTCTTTTTTGAGCTGTAATTATGTTCTCCATAAAACATTTTCAGAAGTAAAAGCACCTTGGAGAGCGCTTCCAGGAAACCTTGTTTATAAGGTAAACAGTGAGTAGCGTTTATGGGGTGAGCGAAGCAGAAGATTGCGCCCGGTGGCACCTTCTTTGTTTGGCATCCCAGTCAGGCTTATCACCAGGTCGCCAGAGGTCGAGACATGCCTATGGTGGGAATCTTCACTCACGCGTTCAATGTCATAAAGAAGGTGGCTTGATGACCACTTGTTTTCCATGTATTTTTTATCTCATAATTTGGGCAGTAGCGTTTAGTAGAAATAAATGTAATTCTGAAAAAATCCATACAGTAGTATACTTTGGAAAGTATAGGACAAGTATAGTATATATAGTCATGTCCATTAATAAAGATGAGCAAAAAGTTATTCAAAAACGATATATAAAAAAATAAAAAATATTGTATTTTATACTAAAAAATAGATTTAGTTAAAGAAGTTTTTTTTTAAATCTCAGAAAGATAAGGGTCAAAATGATTGGCACCCCTGTTTTCAATACAATCAACATTGGCCATCTGTCTCTGGACTTCATCCCCATTGAAACCTATGGTTTGAATTAAAGGGGTAGTCCATAGGAGCAGATTAAGGATATCAAGGATCTGGAATGAGTCTGTATGGAGGAATTGGGAGTTCCTCCCGATGTGTTCTCCAATCTCATAAAACATATACAAAAAGGCTCAGTCACGTTATGCTCAGTCACGTTATCCTCGCAATGTGAGGTATTTAAAAACTTTAAAACTTGCTACTAATTGAACAATCACTTTCTCTGAGCAATTGTATTAGTATAAAATAATATAAATTCACCCTTTTTTTGTTGCATACCATATATTTCAATATTTGTATAATTGATTTGTTTTTTTTTTAGCCTCGTCTTTATCAAGGGTGCCAATAAATTTGGACCTGACTGTCCAGTGTAGGTCTTGCTTTAGTCCTGAGCAGATCGAAATCAGATGCAGTTTTTGTATCTTACCGCAAACGGAACAAAAACAATCATCACATCCTCATGTATGCATTCAGATGGCCATACACTGCAAGCAAGAATCATCTCATAGTATAGTTAGTATAGCGGATAGATAATTATCAAAAGTCATTCGCACCACCTGGTTGTGTTGTTTAACAGGTAATCCAGTCTATAGAAACGTATGTGGTCATACGTACATCTTTGTGGTCATACGATAAAAACGTTGTCAATAAAGCGGTGAATTGGGAGCTTTAACAGTGTTCGGGCCTTCTTGTTCCTGAACAGGAAATCCAGGCCACCTGGTACGAGAAGCTGCACGAGTGGGAGGATGCACTGGTGGCGTACGACAAGAAGATCGACATCAACAAGGATGACCCTGAGCTGATCCTGGGGCGCATGCGCTGCTTGGAGGCCCTGGGCGAATGGTGAGTCACAACACTTTGGAGTCTGTGTTCGGTCTCTCCTCACTGTCAATCAAATGGGAGTTTTTTGGAGGCAACTCCTTTTGTGTAGGCCTTAGTGTCTTTCTATCCACTGTTAGGTGTTGTGTTAAATACTATAGGGGGAAAGTCTGGTCTGCTCTGTCATGATTAAATGTAATCTCAGGTGACATTACAGCTGTCATATCGTGTTACGATGGTGAGACAACCTTTTTGGAGCGAGTATTGCTCACCATCTTGCTCACCTTTTTCAAAACGTTGCCTTCAATGAAGTAATAAATAGCCGTTTGAGATGTGTACTCCTTGTGAGTGTAATGGAGAAGGACAGGGTCTGTGACAGAGAAGATTGGCCGGGAGCAGACCCGTCCCCGACTCTTTGTACTTGCTCACGACCGCTCCTGCAGTATGTACTAATGGAATCTGACATTGGGCTTCTTTGATGACTGGGCGTGAAGCGACAGGGGAAAAAGTTGATCGTTTCCTCTAACGAGAGCCTGGTAGTATTACAGGAAAGTGTGCGAGGACAGTCAGTCCAGGCCAGTTCGTGACTGGGCCTGTTGGTTCGGTACACTGAAACCGTCAACCACAGCTCCAGGCAGCCAGCTCCAAGATTGAACTCAAGAACGTTCTCTCTTTCTTTCTGTCTGTCTCATGCTCTCTCTCTCCCCTCTCTTTGTTTCTTGTGCTCTCTCACTCGCTCTCCCCTCCTCCATCCTTCCTTCCTTCCCCCTCTCCACAGGTGATTCAACTTCATTTCTGTATAAATGCCTTCAAGGGGCAAAGCCGCTGGGAAGGAAATCACACAATGTTAGAACAGTTTGAAAGAATGTGGACCGTCCCGGAGTTTGTGAAGCTAACCAGACAACGATTAGCTTGTGTAACCGTCTGTGCTGTGCCATCATTGTATACCCCTGATGATATTCTCTTTGTACAAGAACATGATTCAAGTGAGAGAAATGGGAAAACGGACAGAATTACATAACAGTAGACTGTCATTACTTCACATTACTTCAGGATAGGAGTCTGGGGGGAATACATTGTTTCCAGCGAAGGAAAAGAAGCGTATCTACAGTGAGTACACATAAGTGACAGTGCAGCCCTTTGTTCTACAACCCCATGAGCGATGAGTCAGTCCATACGGTTGTATTTAACTCGTCTAATCCAACTTTATTTGTCACATCCACCAAATACAACGAGTGTAGACCTTACCGTGAAATGCTTACTTACAAGCCCTTAACCAACAGTGCAGTTCAAGAAGAGTCAAGAAAATATTTGTCAAATAAACTAAAGTAAAAAATAATTAAAAGTAACACAGTACAATAACATATACAAGGGGTACCGGTACCGAGTCAGTGTGCAGGGGTACAGGTTAGTTGAGGTCATTTGTACGTGTAGGTATGGGCGTAGTGACTATGCATAGACAATAAACAGCGAGTAGCAGCAGAGTACAAAACAAATGGAGGGGGGTCAATGTAAATAGTCCGGTGGCCATTTGATTAATTGTACAGCAGTCTTATTATGGCTTGGGGGTAGAAGCTGTTAAAGAGCCCTTTGGTCCGAGACTTGGCATTCCGGTACTGCTTGCCGTGCGGTAGCAGGGAAAACAGTCTATGACTTGGGTGACTGAAGTCTCTGATGATTTTATGGGTTTTCCTCTGACACCGCCTATTATATAGGTCCTGGATGGCAGGAAGCTTGGCCCCAGTGATGTACTGGGCCGTATGTGCTTCCCTCTGTATCACCTTAAGGTCAGATGCCGAGCAGTTGCCATACCAGGCTGTGATGCAACCGGTCAGGATGCTCTCGATGGTGCGGCTGTAGAACTTTTTGAGGATCTGTGAGCATTAAAGGCATTCAGCTCGTCTGGTTGGCTTGCGTCACTGGGCAGCTCGCATCTGGGTTTCCCTTTGTAGTCCGTAATAATTTTCAAGCCCTGCCACATCCGACAAGCGTCAGAGCCGGTGTAGTAGAATTAAATTTTAATCCTGTATTGATGCTTTGCTTGTTTGATTGATCTTCTGAGGGCATAGCTGGATTTCTTATAAGCGTCTGGATTAGTGTCCCGCTCCCTGAAACCGGCAGCTTTTAGCTCCATGGCTTCTGGTTGGGATATGTACGTACGGTCACTGTGGGGACGACGTCGTCGATGCACTTATTGATGAAGCCGATGACTGAGGTGATATACTCTTCAATGCCATTGGATGAATCCTGGAACGTATTCCAGTCTGCACTAGCAAAACAGTCCTGTAGAGTAGCGTCCGCGTCATCAGCTCATTCAAAGTAAATAAGTTACCCAAAAGGGCTCCAACCTACTTTTAAGATGATCACAATTGCCTATTCAATGCAAAGCATAGCCTGACTGTCTGTCTCAATACAGTGTTTAGTGTTTATTCCATTGTTGTTGTTTTTTAAGGTAAACCCTGAAGAAGGCACTGTTGGTGCATTATCCATCATTGGGAGTAGAGTGTGCAACGTTCTTTATTTTTCATAAGTTTACTATACCGTGAGTCAGCACCTCTGCAGCTTTTTGGGGTGGGCATCAGTTCATGCTTTTTGCTAGTTTTATTCTATTTCCATGTTCCTTTACTGTTTGGCAAGGTTACCACAGACTAAATGAATGTTCAGGCATTTGTGCTCATACTCCGCTCTATACCAAAACAAAGTACCAAGAAATAATGTCTGTCTTCAATTTCCCTCTATTTATGTTTTGATTAATTTCAGGTGGAATTTACCTCCATTGAGTTGAGTGACTGGCTGCTGAGTCATCCGATAGCCGTAGCACTTTCCGTTATGCCCTTGACAACGGCGCGTTATGCTACGTGAGACACGCAGGGCTGTAGCACACTGGGGCTTTGTGGTGTTCTAACTCCCTATTATTATGCATTATGCTGGGAAACACTTCATATCTACCAGACACAAACCTGTCTGACTCACCCCATCTAATCTGTTGCCACACTCATCCAATGTTCTTCCCCCTGCAAACGTGCGCCTACGCTGAGGGTTCCACCCATATGGAGCAGGGTGAAGACACGCGGTACTGGTTGTACGTTTTGTCCCGGTTGAGTTCCAATCGAAGAGAACATTTAGTATTAGTTTGTTGACAGTGATATCTGATATGATCAGGACCGTGGTCACAGGCTGGCTGGATCATGTTTACCAGGGAATAAAAAAAGGTAGACTCAGCCAAGTTCTCAGTGAAGCTGAGCATCCATTATTCAGCTCTGTCCCCTTCTCTTTTCATCCCGTGCCAGTCCCGCGGGCTTTACTGGTCAATGAACAAATCAAATGGGGTTTGGTGGTGGAAAATGGAAACATTCTAGTGTAAAGATTACATTTCATTTGACACTGAGCCGAGTCTTGTCTTTCAGTGTTTCCCCTATATTAATTTAGTAGCGACGGGCCGCTACTACGGTCCAAAATCGGTGTAAAATGAATCCACTAAAACCAGATATAAAGTACACAGAAAAGATAATGGAGCTATATATTTTTTAATAAGATCATCTTTGAGAACGAACAACCACCATATCTAGAATCTAAAATTCCAAAAGTGTTATGGCATTGATTATGTTATACGTTATGTTATACATTATATAATACATGGCCTAACTTTTCCTGGAATTGCAGGAAATTTGCTTTAAAATGTCACATTTTCTCTCAGCACCATGACAAAATGTGTACAATTGCAGGAAATTAGCAACATTTTGTGTCTGTCGCCAAGAGGATGGCCTCTAAAATGTTTTGTCACTTAACTTTGCCTAAAGCGTGTTTGCATGTGCGCGTATCAGGGTTCAGTCACCAAAAATATAGTGGGTCCACAAACAAAAATATGTAGCAAAGAATTCACTCTTTTTTTGAAATGATTTTCATTGCACAGGGGCCAGTTGCACCAGCAGTGCTGTGAGGAGTGGACTCTGGTCACTGAGGATACGCAGGCCAAGATGGCACGGATGGCAGCCGCTGCAGCCTGGGGTCTAGGTAAGAGCTCTCACTCAACCCTGCATCTGCCTTGTTACAAAATGTTTCAAATTACTATAGCAATCATATTGCTTTATGACTACATTAATAATTCAATCCAATAACTATTACAAACCTATTATAAAATAGTTTGACCAAAGCAGACCCATTTTATAGATAACGGTGTATGAAGGTACCATGTACAGATTGTGTTTTCCTGTATTTGATATACTGAAGTCACAATAATGTAATTGATGAAATACATACAAATACAATACAGCTAGCAAATCAATCAATAGTTGTATTGTCCCAATTGTGTAGTGAAGTCAGGGTTACAACAATAAAAACAACATTAAAAACAGTGACAACCACACAGCAGATATAAGATGCAGTAAATGGTGAGACCGGTTAGAGTATTGAAATACTAAAGAGCAGTTATTGTGCAAATGACCAGCAACAAATTGACATCATGTAATATGCAGATGCCTGTACATTCAAAAAGCAATTGGTACATAAGAACAGTGGACACATTTCAGAATGCAATGTTGTTTGCCAAACCTCTGCCACAGAGCTCTTCTGGGAGCGCTATACAGGAAGCGGGCTTCCATTTTCTTTGACTGGCTGGAACTGAAGCCAAGCCGTAATGATAACAGCGACAGCTCGACCATCCAGATGGGAATGCATCCACACATAAGTAACCCTATCATAATGTTCTATGGTGGAGAAAAATACCTCAGCTTACACCAGTCTATTTTCTGATCGAGACCACGCATACTGTTTATGGAGCCCAGGAAGCATATGGCTTCATTACATTAGAACCTGATCCGTATCCCAACACAGTACTCAGCCACTGGCCCCCATGCACCACATAAATGCCCAAACACTGACTGCACTCTGAGGAAACATAAGTATTCATTTCCTGGTTGCTAAAATTCTAATAGTTCGCCTAATTTCAATTTGTGACAAAACAAGCAAGTTTAGTGTAGAGAATCATTTTACCATCTATACCGCTGTGAAATATCTTTTCCATAACAAAAAAATAGTTTTTCAGCTGTTTGAATAATGTTATCAGCTGTGGTGTACCAAACCCAAAAGTAAAAGATGTAAAAATTAAACTTAAGTACGGGAAGCATAGAAATAGTGCACATAGAACAGATCTGCCGCTTCTTAGACTTACTTTCAATTAGAATTACATATCTAAAACTCAAATGTCTGTGAATTTGTTCGGGGTCGCCCAAAAAGTTACATATTACAGCCTTAATAATACTTATGATGTATGATTTTCCTTGATTCATTACATATCTGGCTGATATTAGGACTTATAAATAAGTCGCTATAATTGAACCCTTAGCGCTGGGTTCAGACTTTTATTAATGTTTTGAGGAAACAGACATTTTTATATTACACCACATTGGGCTTTCATGTGGTGGGGGTACAACCACACGTGTGTGTGTGTGTGTGTGTGTGTGTGTGTGTGTGTAGTGTGTGTGTGTGTGTGTGTGTGTGTGTGTGTGTGTGTGTGTGTGTGTGTGTGTGTGTGTGTGTGTGTGTGTGTGTACGCTGTGGTTGCAGTCAAATGTCTTTACACGGAGGGAGAGAGCATGCTGCTCATTCATTGTCATTGCGAGTCAATTTGTACATCACATATGTGGTAACGACGAGTCGAAATCCACGTGTGTCTGTGTGTGTGTGTGCAGGCCACTGGGACAGCATGGAGGAGTATACATGTATGATCCCCAGGGACACACACGATGGAGCCTTCTACAGGGCCGTGCTCGCTCTGCATCAGGACCTCTTCTCATTGGCTCAGCAGGTGAGAGACATCAGCATCCATTGTTTCTCCTAGACAGGGTGCAAAGAAAGTTTTTAAAATGCTTGGCAAAGTAACATGAAAGTGATCAAACGCCAATATTTTTAAATTGAAGTCAATAGAGGCAACATTGCTTTAGATGGGGGTAATAGTAAGTGAAACACATACTTGGCATATGCGAACCCAGGATTACCCAACAGGTCAATAGTTTTTCATGTAGGTTTTACATTTTTCTAAATGATGCTGGCCAGGCAATTTTGTGAAAAGGTTAAAGGTTAAAAAAAATGTACAGCCTTTTCCATTAATGTACAAAATATACTAAACAAAAATATAAATGCATTAATTTCAAATATTTTACTGAGTAACAGTTCATATAAGGAAGTCAGTCAATTAAAGTAAATTCATTAGGTCCTTATCTATGGATTTCACATGGCTGGTTGGTCTCAGATACTGTAAAAAAAAAAATGGTTAGGGACGGAATCAGAAAACTACTCCGTATCCGGTGTGACCACCATTTGTTGTTGATTGTGACCTTTGGAATGTTGTCCCACTCCTCTTCAGTGGCTTGGCAAAGTTGCTGGATATGGCAGGAACTGGAAAATGTTGTACACGTCAATCCAGAACATCCCAAACATGCTCAATGGTGAGCATGTCTGGTGAGTATGCAGGCTATGGAAGAACTGGGACATTTTCAGCTTCCAGGAATTGTGTACAGATCCTTGCGACTTGGGGCTGCCCACACGACGCCATACAGGTGGTCTGCGGTTGTGAGGCCAGTTGGACGTACTGCCTAATACTCTAAAATGACGTTGGATGCAGCTTATGGTAGAGAAATTAACATTCAATTCTCTGGCAACAGTTCTGATGGACATTCCAGCAGTCAGCATGCCAATTGCACATCCCTCAAAACTTCAGACATCTGTGGCATCATGTTGTGTTTCAAAACTTCACATTTTAGAGTGGCTTTTTATTTTACCCAGTACAAGGGGCATCTGTTTAATTATCTTGGCAAAGGAGAAATGAACAGGGATGTAAACAAATTTGAGAGAAATATGTTTTTCGTGAATATGGAACATTTCCGGCATCTTTTATTTAATTGCATGAAACATGGGACCAACACTTTACATGTTGCGTTTAAATTTTTGTTCACTATACATGTAACAATGACCACACAAATGCTCCAGCAAGAATTCCATTTGTTCAATTCCTCCTGAAATTGAAGGAATAAAACATCCAACAGCTTTTTATTTTAACATGTGGCACTTCCTTGGTGTGGAATCATTAGGTAACTCCCGATCGTAAATCATCGTAACTTAAACCGTGCAGCAAAATAAAGAAGTAAGGTATCAACAAAGTCTGTCCCATAAGATGAGCTTCCTTGTGGGATGAGCGATGGAGTCTGCAATGAGCTCATGGTCTCTGGGGGTCGATCCATCCAGGCTAGATGACAGTGGATGGTCTGGATCGACCACTGACATTGGTGCACACCTGTGTTCCTCCTACCTCTGTAGACCCATCCTGCCAGTCACTCTTTTACCCAGAGACACTCACCCCTGCGTGCCCCCCGATCCTTTGTCTCCCATCTAATTCTGATTAACTCCAGGTGTGACCAATAGGTTTCCTGCCACTGAAAAGGGAAAAGGGTGATTATCTGACGATGAGCCTGTTCTCATTGAATGAGGCTGAATGAAAACCAGATGGGGAAAGGGTTAAAGCCTAAATGTCAACATGAGCTCAGTTGTCTTCCGGATATGCTTGGTAATCCTTGTTCTTAAGTCTTTCGATTACAGACGGTTGTACTTTGCGACTTTCTTTGGGGTAGTAGTGATGTGTACTGGGAGGTTGAGAGCATGCATCTGCCTGAGAAGTCATACGTCAATGTTGTAAATCAGCGGAAATTATTTGTCTGTTCCTACAGTGTTCCCGTTAGACACAACAATATTGCTTTCCCTAACAACGACCATTTACAGCGCCAATATAGCCATGATATATACAAAAGTATGTGGACACCCTTCATATTAGTGGATTCGGCTATTTCAGCCACACCCGTTGCTGACAAGTGAATAAAATTGAGCACACAGCCATGCAATCTCCTGAGATAAACATTGGCACCAGAATGGCCTTATTGAAGAGCTTAGTGACTTTCAACGTGGCACCGTCATAGGTTGCTGGAGCTGCAGGCTCAACTGTAAGGGCTGTTACTATGAAGTGGAAACGTCTAGAAGCAATAGCGGCTCAGCCGCGAAGTGGTAGGCCACACAAGCTCACAGAACGGATCTGCCGAGTGCTGAAGCGCATAGCGAGTAAAAATTGCCTGTCCTCGGTTGCAACACTCACTACCAAGTTCCTAACTGCCTCTGGAAGCAACGTCAGGTGGAGATCATCCGTTCACCTACTCTGCGTCTCACAAAGACTCTGCGGTTGGAACCAAAAATCTCAAATTTGGACTCATCAGACCAAAGGACAGATTTCCACCGGTGTAATGTCCATTGCTCGTGTTTCTTGGCCCAAACAAGTCTCTTCTTATTATTGGTGTCCTTTCAGAGTGGTTTACATGCAATGACATTCTAGACATTTCTGTGCTTCCAACATTGTGGCAACAGTTTGAGGAAGACCCTTTCCTGTTTCGGCATGACAAAGCCCCCGTGCACAAAGCGAGGTCCATACAGAAATTATTTGTCGAGATCAGTGTGGAAGAACTTGACTGGCCTGCACAGAGCCCTGACCTCAACCACATCAAACACCTTTTGCATGAATTGGAACGCCGACTGCAAAGCCAGGCCTAATCGCCCAACCTCACTAATTCTCTTGTGGCTGAATGGAAGCAAGTCCCCGCAGCAATGTTCCAACATCTTTTGGAAAGCCCTCCGAGAAGAGTGGAGGCTTTTATAGCAGCCAAGGAGGAACCAACTCCATATTAATGCCCAGGATTTTGGAATGAGATGTTCGTCAAGCAGGTGTCCACATACTTTTGGTCATGTAGAGTTTACCACAGACCATATCGCCAAAAGTCACATGATTTGGAAACCGCCTGGTGCACTCCTCTTAAAACAATGGTTTTCCTTGTCCTCGTCTTCTGGCTTTCGTATGATCGATAAAACAGGTCCTGTTGATTTGTCATGACACGAGCCCTACCTGTTTTTCCAGAATACAGAATACAATGCAATAGCCACACTACCATTAAAATTACAGTACGTCTAAGGCAGCGGTATTCAAACTTTTTCAACGGGGACCCAATATTTTCCCGCTAGAATTTCTGGGGACCCCATTTTTTGGGCAATCATTTCTTGCAACCCCACCCCAAATCTAATGACCAAACCTTCAAATTGGTCAATATTGATTTTTAGATCAACAAATAACCAATTAATTAAATGTTGATCTCTTCTCAAAATGAAAAGAAACTAATCAACAAATGTAAAACATTTTTTTTCTCAAATTATCTTTTACAATCACATTTGTATATTATCCCATGCAATGATTTTTGTTCCTCATTTTTTATATACAGTCGTGGCCAAAGGTTTTGAGAATGACAAAAATATTAATTTTCACAAAGTTTACTGCTTCAGTGTCTTTAGATATTTTTGTCAGCTGGTACTATGGAATACTGAAGTATAATTACAAGCATTTCATAAGTGTCAAAGGCTTTTATTGACAATTACGTGAAGTTGATGCAAAGAGTCAATATTTGCACTGTTGACCCTTCTTTTTCAAGACCTCTGCAATCCACCCTGGCATGCGGTCAGTTACCTTCTGGGCCACATCCTGACTGATGGCAGCCCATTCTTGCATAATCAATGCTTGGAGTATGTCAGAATTTGTGGGTTTTTGTTTGTTCACCAGCCTCTTGAGGATTGACCACAAGTTCTCAATGGGATTAAGGTGTGAGGAGTTTCCTGGCCATGGACCCAAAATATCGATGTTTTGTTCCCCGAGCCACTAAGTTATCACTTTTGCCTTATGGCAAGGTGCTCGTCATGCTGGAAAGGGCATTGTTCGTCACCAAACTGTTCCTGTATGGTTGGGAGAAGTTGCTCTTGGAGGATGTGTTGGTACCATTCTTTATTCATGGCTGTGTTCTTAGGCAAAATTGTGAGTGAGCCCATTCCCTTGGCTGAGAAGCAACCCCACACATGAATGTTCTCAGGATGCTTTACTGTTGGCATGACACAGGACTGATGGTAGCGCTCACCTTGTCTTCTCCGGACAAGCTTTTTTTCAGATGCCCCAAACAATCGGAAAGGGGATTCATCAGAGAAAATTACGTTACCCCAGTCCTCAGCAGTCCAATCCCTGTACCTTTTTCAGAATATCAGTCTGTCCCTGTTTTTCCTGGAGAGAAGTGGCTTCTTTGCTGCCCTTCTTGACACCAGGCCATCCTCCAAAAGTCTTCGCCTCACTGTACGTGCAGATGCACTCCCACCTGCCTGCTGCCATTCCTGAGCAAGCTCTGTACTGGTGGTGCCCCGATCCCGCAGCTGAATCAACTTTAGGAGACTGCCTGGCGCTTGCTGGACTTTCTTGGGCGCCCTGAATCCTTCTTCACAATTGAACCGCTCTCCTTGAAGTTCTTGATGATCCAATAAATGGTTGATTTAGGTGCAATCTTACTGGCAGCAATATATCCTTATCTTACTGATAATATCCTTGCCTGTGAAGCCCTTTTTGTGCAAAGCAATGATGACGGCACGTGTTTCCTGGCAGGTAACCATGGTTGATAGAGGAACAACAATAATTCCAAGCACCACCCTTCTTTTGAAGCTTCCAGTCTGTTATTCAAACTCATACAGCATGACAGAGTGATCTCCAGCCTTGTCCTCGTCAACACTCACACCTGTGTTAACGAGAGAATCACTGACATGATGTCAGCTGGTCCTTTTGTGGCAGGGCTGAAATACAGTGGAAAGGTTTTGGGGGGATTCAGTTCATTTGCATGGCAAAGAGGGACTTTGCAATTAATTGCAATTCATCTGATCACTCTTCATAAAATTCTTAAGTATATGCAAATTGCCATCATACAAACTGAGGCAGCAGACTTTGTGGAAATTAATATTTGTGTCATTCTCAAAGCTTTTGGCCACGACTGTATACTGTACCAGTCAAAAGTTTGGACACATTCCAGGGTTTTTCTTTAGTAGTAATAATAGTAAAGACATCAAAACTATGAAATAACACATATGGAATCATGTAGTAACCAAAAAAGTATAAGACAAATCAAAGTATATTTTATATTTGAGATTCTTCAAAGTAGCCACCCTATGCCTTGATGACAGCTTTGCACACTCTTGGTATTCTCTCAACCAGCTTCACTTGGAATGCTTTTCCAACAGTCTTGAAGGAGTTCCCACATATGCTGAGCACTTGTTGGCTGCTTTCCCTTCACTCTGCGGTCCAACTCATCTCAAACCATCTCAGTTGGGTTGAGGCCAGGTCATCGGATGCACCGTCACTCTCCTTGGCCAAGTAGCCATTACAGCCTGGAGGGTCATTGTGCTGTTGAAAAACAAATGATAGTCCCACTAAGCACAAACCAATGGGATGGCATATCACTGCAGAATGCTGTGGTAGCCATGCTGATTAAGTGTGCCTTGAATTCTAAATAAATCACGTGTTATTTCATAATTTTGATGTCTCCACTGTTATTCTACAATGTAGAAAATAGTACAAATAAAGAAAAACCCTTGAATGAGTAGGTGTGTCTAAACTTTTGACTGGTACTGTATATATCTAAAAAGGACTTTGAATACCACTGGCTAAGGTAAAATTACTAATTGCTGACTCAAGTCGCTAAATAACCAGTCTCATTGTGGTCTGATCTCAGGGGCCCATCAATCCACCTCTATGTTGTGCATGCCTATCAGGCATTTTGGCACGCAATAACCCCCCTCCCCAAATCATAATTGCTTCTAGGCATGCTGCAACAGCTGTGTTGGAAAAGCCTCTTGTCCTCCCTCATCTATCTCTAGCCCTGGGTAATGACTGTATACAGAATACAGCCTTCCAAAAAGATCTCTTTGTTTTCTTTGTCACTCATTTGATACAGCTCTCTCTATTTCTCTTACTCTCTCTCCCTCTCTCGCTGAATGTTTTGTATGTCCACTTAATACCAAGTCAAAACGTAGCAGGGATGCTTTGTGGAAGAGTAATGCGATTTGGCAATGACTATTACATAACTGTTAGAGTGCAAGTCCTCAGCAGTTCATTTGACTGCCCATAATTGCTTCATTTTGTGTTAACAAGCCGGGTGGCTGGCGTAATCAAAGTAACTCAATGTGTCTGTGTTGACAAGGCAAAATAGGGTGTGCTATTCCAGGACTCACTGGTGTGCTATTCCATGACTCACTGGTGTGCTATTCCAGGACTCACTGGTGTGCTATTCCAGGACTCACTGGTGTGCTATTCCATGACTCACTGGTGTGCTATTCCATGACTCACTGGTGTGCTATTCCATGACTCACTGGTGTGCTATTCCAGGACTCACTGGTGTGCTATTCCAGGACTCACTGGTGTGCTATTCCAGGACTCACTGGTGTACTATTCCATGACTCACTGATGTGCTATTCCATGACTCACCGGTCTGCTATTCCATGACTCACCGGTGTGCTATTCCAGGACTCACCGGTGTACTATTCCAGGACTCACTGGTGTACTATTCCAGGACTCACTGGTGTACTATTACATGACTTACTGGTGTACTATTACATGACTCACTGGTGTACTATTCCATGACTCACTGGTGTACTATTCCATGACTCACTGGTGTACTATTCCATGACTCACTGGTGTACTATTCCATGACTCACTGGTGTACTATTACATGACTCACTGATGTGCTATTCCATGACTCACTGGTGTACTATTACATGACTCACTGGTGTGCTATTCCATGACTTACTGGTGTACTATTCCATGACTCACTGGTGTGCTATTCCATGACTCACTGGTGTACTATTCCATGACTCACTGGTGTACTATTCCATGACTCACTGGTGTACTATTCCATGACTCACTGGTGTACTATTACATGACTCACTGGTGTACTACTCCATGACTCACTGGTGTACTATTCCAGGACTCACTGGTGTACTATTACATGACTCACTGGTGTACTATTCCATGACTCACTGGTGTATGATTTTGATTAATGAAAGTTCTAAATTTGCTTTATGAGTAGTGCGTGAACATAGGGTGTCAACACATATATTACACATTAGTTCAATGGGTCTTTCTCCATTCGGATTGTTTTATACTGTTCAATTTAACTTCAACCTAAAATAATTTACTGCACTTCCATCAATTTCTGCATTTCCTGCACTCATTTGAGATCATTTCCACACTGCCAAGATGTTAGCAAACATACTTATTGTTTTAACCAAATGTTGATTAAAACACTTGGGTGAACTTTTGGAATCATGGAAATAGAATGTTTATTATAATTCCACATTTAGTATATTAATAATAGTGGGCACTTTGAATAGTGTTTGACATGACAACGAATGAAAATGCCATGGACGAGTTATTTTGACAGGGTAGGAATCAAAGTGGTGGTCCGTGTTTCCCCAGGGGACCCTATAATCTTTGGCTACATTAAGTCTTTATTCATATAGCCAACATATTCATGCGTCTCCTATTCCTCTTTGATTTAGAAGACGTTCACTGTTGCACAAACATCATGCTGATTTAAGCCTCCACCATACTGGTATCACGCTGTATAAGCTAGCTACGTTTGCTCTGACTCAGTACTTTTATTAGCTAGCCAGCTAACTCGCGATTATCATTAGAGGCTAACACCATTTAGTTTAACTTAAGAAAATACAAACAAGCTGTTTGCAGCTGTAAGAAACAAACTAATATTGTAATTATAGAACGCTTGTGGATTTATATTATGATCAAAGTGGAAACAACATCGTTGTCATCAACATTTTTGCCTGTGCTGCATTGAGCATGCAGACTGAACGAAAGTGTCAAGTGGTCAAGAAACAACAAATGTGCTCCTTGAGTGACGAGGTCTGTGTGGAAAGCGGCGCGGAAATGGATGACTCAAGTAGCGGAGTAAAAATGGACATTACACACGGCGTATCACATTTAACAAACCAAACATTCAAATACCATTATAGAAGGTAAAGTAAAAACCCAAGCCAGTCCGTGCATAAATGCCAATGTATATAGTAAAACACGGTATACCGTCCACCCCTAAGAGGCTGGTTGTTGTATGAATTGGGTTAAGTCCAAACCCATTGGTTTTGTCTGGGTAGAAGTGCCCAGAGTTGACACAAGTATGGGTTGGAGTGATTTGGGGAACTAGAGTCTATTCTACATCTGAAGCTCAAATTGCATCCTATTTTCTATATGCTGTACTCGAAGCTCTGCTCACAAGTAGTGCACCATGAAGGGAATAGGGTGCTATTTGGGGATGGTTAACCCTAACCCTCACTGGATGTTCTGAGTTCGAGTCCCTTGTCTTTACTAAGGAAATGGTCCCATTTGACTCCTTATTCTTACTGTAGGGTGGGAGTGATGGAGAGGGAAAGAGAGAGACTGAGAAGCAGACATGTGGATGACATATGTTCACCTATTAACCTCACCGATTGATCCTTCACTTTTATTTGCTTTAAGTTTAATACTGTCTGTGACTTTACTTTGCTTTCTGTATGAAGCTCTCCATTTCCCAGTTGGTAACCAAAAAGTCATTTTTGTGTGCGTGTGTACAAACGTGTGTGTTATTCCAGTGTATCGACAAGGCCAGAGATCTATTGGATGCGGAGCTGACAGCCATGGCTGGAGAGAGTTACAGCAGAGCATATGGGGTAAGAACATCACTCTACTAATGAGGACAAATATAAGCACCGACCAAAGTATTATTATCAGTATTATGTTTCACAGGAACATTTGCCCATTTCACTTTATGGTCAATTTGCGTCCATTTTAACTGCCGGTAATAAATCTTGGTAATATTTGTAATATTCCACCACATACAGATAAAAGACTAAAGTAAACGTTTGTTTAGTCAGGTAGCCCTACAATTATGCATTTACTGGAAACAATGTATTTACTGTAAATACACTTTGAGCACCTGGTGGGAAAAGTACTACATATACACTCAAATCCATTAAGTAATACTTACTGAAACTGCCATTATGACAGCATTCATGTTCCTGTATCACCTCACACCAACCCGTGGTTCTCCATTAAATATGAACAGCTTATGAATGAGTAATGTTGTCCTTATGTAGTGCCTTGAAAGGAAGTGCAACCAGAGGAGGGGGTGCTGTACAGTAATTGAGTGTTGCTGTTGTTGTGCAGGCCATGGTGTCGTGTCAGATGCTGTCGGAGCTGGAAGAGGTCATCCAGTACAAGCTGGTCCCAGAGAGGAGGGACATTATCCGAGACACCTGGTGGGAAAGGCTACAGGTACACACTTGAGGGGGGCACTGACACACACACTCATATACACACACACAAACAAACAAATATACACATGGGCGCACGCAGGGACGCACGCACACACGGGACACACACATTCAAAGACAAAAGAATATATGCATGAATACATTCATACGTACACACACACACACACACACACACACACACATATATATATACACACACACACAAGAGAGGGTGGTTAAGGGAGCATGTGGGAAAGGATATAGGTGATTGGAATGGATGATACACACACCTTTAACATAAACTTGAGGGATGACAGTGCATAGGAGACCACTTCAGTCTGAATAATGTTCCATACGTCTTGAGGAGTTTGACATGCGTTTCCTGTTCACTTGATATTACCTGCCCCCTGCAAACATCTGGACAAACTAGGATACTGGTATATGAAGTCAAATGAAAGGGGATATACCTAGTCAGTAGTACAACTGAATGCATTCAACCGAAATGTGTCTTCCGCATTTAACCCAACCCTTTTGAATCAGAGAGGTGCAGAGGCTGCCTTAATCGACATCCACATCATCGACGTCCGGAGAGCAGTTGTTGTTGGGGGTTAACTGCTTTGCTGAAGGGCAGAAAGACAGATTTTTACCTTGTCGGCTCAGGGATTTGATCTTGCTGGCCCAACATTCCTATAGGCTAGACTTTGAGGAACGTTTTCGCATCGCATGAGCCCACTACAAATGGTGTAGGCTTTACAGTGAAATGCTTACTTGAAAGCTCTTTCACAACGATGCAGTGAGATAAATAAAAAATCTCGTTCAGAAATCATGTGCATTAATATGGAATTGCTCCCTCCTTTGCTGCTATAACAGCCTCCACTCTTCTGGGAAGGCTTTCCACTAGATGTTGGAACATTGCTGCAGGGACTTGATTCCATTCAGCCGAAAGAGCATGTGTGAGGTCAGGCACTAATGTCGGGCGATTAGACCTGGCTCGCAGTCTGCGTTCCAATTCATCCCAAAAGTGTTCGATGGGGTTGAGACCACGGCTCTGTTCAGGCCAGTCAATTTCTCGACAAACCAATTCTGTATGGACCACGCTTTTTGCACGGGGGCATTGTCATGCTGAAACAGAAAAGGGCCTTACCCAAACTGTTGTCACGAAGTTGGAAGCACAGAATCGTCTAGAATGTCTTTGTATGCCGTAGCGTTAAGATTTGCCTTCACTGGAACTATGGAGCCTGAACCATGAAAAACATCCAAGACCATTATTTTCCCTCCACCAAACTTTACAGTTGGCACTATGCATTGGAGCAGGTAGCGTTCTCCTGGCATTCGCCAAACCCAGATTCGTCAATCAAAGTGCCAGATGGTGAAGTGTGTTTCATCACTCCAGGAATGCGTTTCCACTGCTCTAGAGTCCAATGTCGGCGAGCTTTACAACACTCCAGCCTCGGCTGGCATTGTGCATGATGATCTTAGGCTTGTGTGCGGCTGCTCGGCCATGGAAACCCATTTCATGAAGCACCTAATGAACAGTTATTGTGCTGACGTTGCTTCCAGAGGCAGTTTGGAACTCAGTAGTGAGTGTTGCTACCCGAGGACAGATGATTTTAACGCTACACGCTTCAGCGCTTGCGGTCTCATTCTGTGAGCTTGTGTGGTCTACCACTTCGCGGCTGAGCTGTTGTTGCTCCTACTAGATGTTTCCAAATCACAATAACAGCACTTACAGTTGACCAGGGCAGCTGTAGCAGGGCAGAAATTTGACGAACTGACTTGTTGGAAAGATGGCATCCTATGATGGTGCCACATTGAATGTCACTGAACTTTTCAGTAAGGCTATTCTACTGCCAATGTTTGTCTATGGAGATTGCATGGCTGTGTTTTCAATTTTCTACACCAGTCAGCAATGGGTGTGGCTGAAATAGCCGAATCCACTCATTTGAAGGGGTGTCCATATACTTTTGTATAAACTCAGCAAAAATAAGAAACGGCCCTTTTTCAGGACCCTGTCTTTCAAAGATAATTCATAAAAATTCAAATAACTTCACAGATCTTCCTTGAAGAGGGTTTAAACACTGTTTCCCATGCTTGTTCAATTATACATAAACAATTATTTAACATGCACCTGTGGAATGGTCGTTAAGACACTAACCGCTTAGGCAATTAAGGTCACAGTTATGAAAACTTAGGACACTAAAGAGCCCTTTCTACCAACTCTGAAAAGCACCAAAGGAAAGATGCCCAGGGTTCCCTGCTCATCTGCGTGAACGTGCCTTAGGCATGCTGCAAGGAGGCATGAGGGCTGCAGATGTGGCCAGGGCAATAAATTGCAATGTCCGTACTGTGAGACGCCTAAGACAGCACTACAGAGAGACAGGACGGACAGCTGATCGTCCTCGCAGTGGCAGACCACGTGTAACAACACCTGCACAGGATCGGTACATCCGAACATCACACCTGCGGGACAGGTACAGGATGGCAACAACAACTGCCCGAGTTGCACCAGGAACGCACAATCCCTCCATCAGTGTTCAGACTCTCCATAGGCTTAGAGATGCTTGTAGGCCTGTTATAAGGCAGGTCCTCACCAGACAGCACCGGCAATAACATCGCCTATGGACACAAACCCACCGTCGCTGGACCAGACAGGACTGGCAAAAAGTGCTCTTCACTGACGAGTTACGGTTTTGTCTCACCAGGGGTGATTCGCGTTTATCGTCAAAGGAATGATCGTTACACCGAGGCCTGTACTATGGAGCGGGATCGATTTGGAGGTGGATGGTCCGTCATGGTCTGGGGCGGTGTGTCACAGCATCATCGGACTGAGCTTGTTGTCATTGCAGGCAATCTCAACGCTGTGCGTTACAAGGAAAGACATCCTCCTCCCTCATGTGGTACCCTTCCTGCAGGCTCATCCTGACATGACCCTCCAGCATGACAATGCCACCAGCCATACTGCTCGTTCTGTGTATGATTTCCTGCAAGACAGGTATGTCAGTGTTCTGCTATGGCCAGCGAAGAGCCCTGATCTCAATCCCATTGAGCACGTCTGGGTCCTGTTGGATCAGAGGGTGAGGGCTAGGGCCATTCCCTCCAGAAATGTCTGAGAAGTTGCAGATGCCTTGGTGGAAGAGTGGGGTAACATCTCACAGCAAGAACTGCAATTTTGAACAAAAATATTTTTTTAATTACAAATAAATTTCACCTTTTATTTAACCATGTAGGCCAATTGAGAACAAGTTCTCATTTACAACTGCGACCTGGCCAAGATAAAGCAAAGCAGTGCGACACAAATAACAGAGGTACACAGGGGATAAACAAAAGTACAGTCTATAATACAAATCTGGTGCAGTCCATGAGGAGGAGATGCACTGCCGTACTTAATGCAGCTGGTGGCCACACCAGACATGGACTGTTACTTTAGATTTGACCCCCCCTTCGTTCAGGGACACATAATTCCATTTATGTTAGTCACATGTCTGTGGAACTTGTTCAGTTTATGTCTGTTGTTAAATCTTGTTATGTTCATACAAATATTTACACATGTTAAGTTTGCTCAAAATAAACGTAGTTGACAGTGAGAGGACATTTCTTTTTTTGCTGAGTTTGTATTGTGTAGTCTATGCAGGTAAGATAGTCCGGTGGCCATTGATTAGCTACTCAACAGTCTAATTGCTTTGGGATAGAAGCTGTCTGGGAGACTTTCGGTCCGAGACCTGATACTCAGTACCACTTGCCTGACAGTAGCACAGAGAACATGCCATGGCTTGGGTAGCTGAAGTCTTTGTCAATTTTCTGGGCCTGGTATAAAGGTCCTGGATGGCAGGGAGCTCGGTCCCAGTAATGTAGTGGGTCGTCTGCACCACCCCTTGCGGTTGAGGGTGGTGCAGGTTGCCATACCAGGCGATGATGCAGCCAGTCAAGATGCTCTCAATGGTGCAGTTATAGAACTTCTGGAGGATCAGAAGGCCCATGCCAAATTTCTTCAGCCTCCTGAGCGAGAAATGACGCTGCTGTGCCCTCTTCAGGACTGTGCTGGTGTGTGTGGACCACGTTAAGTCCTCAGTGATGTGGACACCGGGAAATTGAAACTCTCCACCAACTCCACTACAGCCCCTTCGGTGTGGATGGGGGTATGCTCCCCCTGCTGTTTCCTGTAGTCCACGATCAGCACCTTTCGATGCATGGCGTCTTGCTGATTTTGAGGGAGAGATTATTGTCCTGGCACCATGTGGGCCTGAGTCAGATGCACTACCGCTCGGCCAGACTCCTGTGCAGTTGAAACCATTGTTGTTGGTATTGAGGGAACACAGTTATTGTATTGTATTGCCTTATTGAGTTGTTAATTTACCGAGAGTTTGAACTTGAGGAATTACAACTATTTGGGCAGCATCCTTAACTTTCCTTATTTCAATTGTAATCCTTGTCAAACCTGTTCCAAGCGTATGCTTCCTGACAGGCGGATTTTGATTACAATGATTATATTTTTTTTATTGATAACTAGAGTTATATCCTGTACAGATAAAAGACAAAATTAGAGGCCACAAAACCAACGCTCTGAAGGAAAATGAAGTCGCCGGCCAAGACTGTGCAACTCAATACGAACACCAGTCTATCCAGAAAATTACCCAAACAAAAAATGAACTGGAACCATGTGCTGTGTGTAGTTAAATCCATTACCACCGACTCTAATTGGGAATCAAAACAATCTTTGGAGGTCTCTTAAGGCCACTGTCAGGTTGGTACACGCTCAGACTGAACGCCAGATTGAAAACCTAAAAGTAGGTGTGGTGAGTTACAGTGCACTGAATGCGGTTCATATCTCTCTCTTCTCTTCCTTTTCCTGTTATCTTTTGTCGTGTCTCTCTGTCTCGCTCTCCTGTCTCTTCTCACTCTCTTCTCCCTCTCTTGTCTGTCTTTTCTCTTGTCTCTTGTCTCTTCTCTTGTCTGTCTTCTCTTTGTCTGTCTTCTCTCTGGTCTGTCTCTTCTCTGGTCTGTCTCTTCTCTGGTCTGTCTCGTCTGTCTCTTCTCTGGTCTGTCTCTTCTGTCTCTTCCTGGTCTGTCTCTTCTCTTGTCTGTCTCTTCTCTGGTTTGTCTCTTCTCTGGTTTGTCTCTTCTGTCTCTTCTCTTGTCTGTCTCTTCTCTTGTCTGTCTCTTCTCTGGTCTGTCTCTTCTCTGGTCTGTCTCTTCTCTGGTCTGTCTCTTCTCTGGTCTGTCTCTTCTCTGGTCTGTCTCTTCTCTGGTCTATCTCTTCTCTGGTCTATCTCTTCTCTGGCCTGTCTCTTCTGTCTTCTCTGGTCTGTCTGTCTCTTCTCTGGTCTGTCTCTTCTCTGGTCTATCTCTTCTCTGGTCTATCTCTTCTCTTGTCTGTCTCTTCTGTCTTCTCTGGTCTGTCTGTCTCTTCTCTGGTCTGTCTCTTCTCTGGTCTGTCTCTTCTCTGGTCTGTCTCTTCTCTGGTCTGTCTGTCTCTTGTCTGTCTCTTCTGTCTCTTGTCTGTCCCTTCTGTCTCTTCTCTGGTCTGTCTCTTCTCTGGTCTGTCTCTTTTCTTGTCTGTCTCTTCTCTTGTCTGTCTCTTCTCTGGTCTGTCTCTTATCTTGTCTGTCTCTTATCTTGTCTGTCTCTTATCTTGTCTGTCGCTTATCTTGTCTGTCTCTTCTCTGGTCTGTCTCTTCTGTCTCTTATCTTGTCTGTCTCTTATCTTGTCTGTTTCTTATCTTGTCTGTCTCTTCTCTTGTCTGTCTCTTCTCTGTTCTATCTCTTCTGTCTCTTCTCTGGTCTGTCTCTTCTGTCTCTTCTCTGGTCTGTCTGTCTCTTCTCTGGTCTGTCTCTTCTCTGGTCTGTCTCTTCTCTGGTCTCTTCTCTTGTCTGTCTTCTCTCTTGTCTGTCTTCTCTCTTGTCTGTCTTATCTCTTGTCTGTCTTCTCTTGTCTGTCTTCTCTGGTCTGTCTCTTCTCTGGTCTGTCACTTCTCTGGTCTGTCTCTTCTCTGGTCTGTCTCATCTGTCTCTTCTGTCTCTTCTCTTGTCTGTCTCTTCTCTTGTCTGTCTCTTCTCTGGTCTGTCTCTTCTGTCTCTTCTCTTGTCTGTCTCTTCTCTGGTCTGTCTCTTATCTGGTCTGTCTCTTCTCTGGTCTGTCTCTCTCTTCTCTGTTCTGTCTCTTCTCTTGTCTGTCTCTTCTCTTCTCTGGTCTGTCTCTTCTCTGGTCTGTCTCTTCTCCTGTTTGTCTCTTCTCTTGTTTGTATCTTGTTTGTCACTTCTCTTGTCTGTCTCTTCTCTGGTGTGTCTCTTCTCTGGTCTGTCTCTTCTCTGGTCTGTCTCTTCTCTGGTCTGTCTCTTCTTTGGTCTGTCTCTTCTCTTGTCTGTCTCTTCTCTGGTGTGTCTCTTCTCTGGTCTGTCTCAACTGTCTCTTCTGTCTCTTCTCTGGTCTGTCTCTTCTGTCTCTTCTCTGGTCTGTCTCTTCTCCTGTTTGTCTCTTCTCTTGTTTGTATCTTGTTTGTCACTTCTCTTGTCTGTCTCTTCTCTGGTGTGTCTCTTCTCTGGTCTGTCTCTTCTCTGGTCTGTCTCTTCTTTGGTCTGTCTCTTCTTTGGTCTGTCTCTTCTCTTGTCTGTCTCTTCTCTTGTCTGTCTCTTCTCTTGTCTGTCTCTTCTCTTGTCTGTCTCTTCTCTGGTCTGTCTCTTCTCTGGTCTGTCTCTTCTCTGGTCTGTCTCTTCTCTGGTCTGTCTCTTCTCTGGTCTGTCTCTTCTCTGGTCTGTCTCTTCTCTGGTCTGTCTCTGTCTCTTCTCTGGTCTGTCTCTTCTCTGGTCTGTCTCTTCTCTGGTCTGTCTCTTCTCTGGTCTGTCTCTTCTCTGGTCTGTCTCTTCTCTGGTCTGTCTCTTCTCTTGTCTGTCTCTTCTCTTGTCTGTCTCTTCTCTGGTCTGTCTCTTCTTTGGTCTGTCTCTGGTCTGTCTCTTCTCTTGTCTCTCTTCTCTTGTCTCTTCTCTGGTCTGTCTCTTCTCTGGTTTGTCTCTTCTCTGGTTTGTCTCTTCTCTGGTTTGTCTCTTCTCTGGTTTGTCTCTTCTCTTGTCTGTCTCTTCTCTTGTCTGTCTCTTCTCTGTTCTATCTCTTCTGTCTCTTCTCTGGTCTGTCTCTTCTGTCTCTTCTCTGGTCTGTCTGTCTCTTCTCTGGTCTGTCTCTTCTCTGGTCTGTCTCTTCTCTGGTCTCTTCTCTTGTCTGTCTTCTCTCTTGTCTGTCTTCTCTTGTCTGTCTTCTCTGGTCTGTCTCTTCTCTGGTCTGTCACTTCTCTGGTCTGTCTCTTCTCTGGTCTGTCTCATCTGTCTCTTCTGTCTCTTCCCTGGTCTGTCTCTTCCCTGGTCTGTCTCTTCTCTTGTCTGTCTCTTCTCTTGTCTGTCTCTTCTCTTGTCTGTCTCTTCTCTGGTCTGTCTCTTCTGTCTCTTCTCTTGTCTGTCTCTTCTCTGGTCTGTCTCTTATCTGGTCTGTCTCTTCTCTGGTCTGTCTCTCTCTTCTCTGTTCTGTCTCTTCTCTTGTCTGTCTCTTCTCTGGTCTGTCTCTTCTCTGGTCTGTCTCTTCTCTGGTCTGTCTCTTCTCTGGTCTGTCTCTTCTCTGGTCTGTATCTTCTCTGGTCTGTCTCTTCTCTGGTCTGTCTCAACTGTCTCTTCTGTCTCTTCTCTGGTCTGTCTCTTCTGTCTCTTCTCTGGTCTGTCTCTTCTCCTGTTTGTCTCTTCTCTTGTTTGTATCTTGTTTGTCACTTCTCTTGTCTGTCTCTTCTCTGGTGTGTCTCTTCTCTGGTCTGTCTCTTCTCTGGTCTGTCTCTTCTCTGGTCTGTCTCTTCTTTGGTCTGTCTCTTCTCTTGTCTGTCTCTTCTCTGGTGTGTCTCTTCTCTGGTCTGTCTCAACTGTCTCTTCTGTCTCTTCTCTGGTCTGTCTCTTCTGTCTCTTCTCTGGTCTGTCTCTTCTCCTGTTTGTCTCTTCTCTTGTTTGTATCTTGTTTGTCACTTCTCTTGTCTGTCTCTTCTCTGGTGTGTCTCTTCTCTGGTCTGTCTCTTCTCTGGTCTGTCTCTTCTCTGGTCTGTCTCTTCTTTGGTCTGTCTCTTCTCTTGTCTGTCTCTTCTCCTGTCTGTCTCTTCTCTTGTCTGTCTCTTCTCTGGTGTGTCTCTTCTCTGGTCTGTCTCTTCTCTGGTCTGTCTCTTCTCTGGTCTGTCTCTTCTCTGGTCTGTTTCTGGTCTGTCTCTTCTCTTGTCTCTCTTCTCTTGTCTCTTCTCTGGTCTGTCTCTTCTCTGGTTTGTCTCTTCTCTGGTTTGTCTCTTCTCTTGTCTGTCTCTTCTCTGGTCTGTCTCTTCTCTTGTCTGTCTGTCTCTTCTCTGGTCTCTTCTCTTGTCTGTCTCTTCCCTGGTCTGTCTCTTCTGTCTCTTCTCTTGTCTGTCTCTTCTCTTGTCTGTCTCTTCTCTTGTCCGTCTCTTCTCTTGTCTGTCTCTTCTCTGGTCTGTCTCTTCTGTCTCTTCCCTGGTCTGTCACTTCCCTGGTCTGTCTCTTCCCTGGTCTGTCTCTTCTGTCTCTTGTCCGTCTCTTCTCTTGTCCGTCTCTTCTCTTGTCCGTCTCTTCTCTTGTCTATCTCTTCTCTGGTCTGTCTCTTCTGTCTCTTCTCTGGTCTATCTCTTCTGTCTCTTCTCTGGTCTGTCTCTTCTCTGGTCTGTCTCTTCTCTTGTCTGTCTCTTCCCGGGTCTGTCTCTTCTGTCTCTTCTCTTTTCCGTCTCTTCTCTTGTCCGTCTCTTCTCTTGTCCTTCTCTTCTCTTGTCTGTCTCTTCTCTGGTCTATCTCTTCTGTCTCTTGTCTGGTCTGTCTCTTCCCTGGTCTGTCTCTTCTGTCTCTTCTCTTGTCCGTCTCTTCTCTTGTCCGTCTCTTCTCTTGTCTGTCTCTTCTCTGGTCTGTCTCTTCTGTCTCTTCTCTGGTCTGTCTCTTCCCTGGTCTGTCTCTTCTGTCTCTTCTCTTGTCCATGTCTTCTCTTGTCTGTCTCTTCTCTTGTCCGTCTCTTCTCTTGTCCGTCTCTTCTCTGGTCTGTCTCTTCTCTGGTCTGTCTCTTCTCTTGTTTGTCTCTTCTCTGGCCTGTCTCTTCTCTGGTCTGTCTCTTCTCTGGTCTGTCTCTTCTCTGGTCTGTCTCTTCTCTGGTCTGTCTCTTCTATGGTCTGTCTCTTCTCTTGTCTGTCTCTTCTCTGGTCTATCTCTTCTGTCTCTTCCCTGGTCTGTCTCTTCCCTGGTCTGTCTCTTCCCTGGTCTGTCTCTTCCCTGGTCTGTCTCTTCCCTGGTCTGTCTCTTCCCTGGTCTGTCTCTTCTCTTGTCTGTCTCTTCTCCTGTCTGTCTCTTCTCCTGTCTGTCTCTTCTCTTGTCTGTCTCTTCTCTGGTCTGTCTCTTCTGTCTCTTCTCTGGTCTGTCTTATCTGGTCTGTCTCTTCTCTGGTCTGTCTCTTCTGTCTCTTCTCTGGTCCGTCTCTTCTGTCTCTTCCCTGGTCTGTCTCTTCTCTGGTCTGTCTCTTCTGTCTCTTCTCTGGTCTGTCTCTTCTGTCTCTTATCTGGTCTGTCTCTTCTCTTGTCTCTCTTCTCTGGACTGTCTCTTCTCTGGTCTGTCTCTTCTCTTGTTTGTTTCTTCTCTGGTCTGTCTCTTCTCTGGTCTGTCTCCTCTCTGGTTTGTCTCTTCTCTGGTCTGTCTCTTCTCTTGTCTGTCTCTTATCTTGTCTGTCTCTTCTCTGGTCTGTCTCTTCTCTGGTCTGTCTCTGTCTCTTCTCTGGTCTGTCTCTGTATCTTCTCTGGTCTGTCTCTTCTGTCTCTTCTCTGGTCTGTCTCTTCTCTGGTCTGTCTCTCCTCTGGTCTGTCTCTTCTCTGGTCTGTCTCTGTCTCTTCTCTGGTCTGTCTCTGTATCTTCTCTGGTCTGTCTCTTCTGTCTCTTCTCTGGTCTGTCTTCTCTGGTCTGTCTTCTCTGGTCTGTCTCTTCTCTTTTCTGTCTCTTCTCTCTGTCTCTGTGAGCTCAAGTGTTCCTGACATTTGGAGGCTTCACCCAAGATAGGCACGTACGTGTGTGCTCACTTACACACAACACACACCTTCAATCTCTCACTCTCTCACTCACACTCACTCTCTCACTCACTCTCACACAAACATGCATCTGTTTGTCAAAGATACCTTTTTTTAAGTTGGGATGTGGTTCAGAAAACCAGTCAGTACCTGGTGTGACCGCTGTTTGCCTCATGCAGCGAAATTGCAGGATATTGACAGGAGCTGGAACATGCTGTCGTACACCTCGATCTAGAGCATCCCAAACATGCTCAATGGGTGACATCTCTGGTGAGTATGCAGGCCATGGAAAAACTGGAAAAAAAATTTGCTTCCAGAAATAATTTACAGATCCTTGTGACATGGGGCCATACATTATCATGCTGAAATAAGAGCTGATGGTGGTGGACGAATGACACGACAATGGGCCTCAGGATCTCTTCACGGTATCTCTGTGCATTCATATTGCCATCGATAAAAATGCAATTGTGTTTGTTGTCCATAGTTTACGCTTGCCCATACCATAACCCTCAGCGCTACCATGGAGCACTCTGTTTACAATGTTGACATCAGCAAACCGTTCGCCCACACAGGGCCATACACGTGGTCTGCGGTTGTGAGGCCCGGTCGGACGTACTGCCAAATTCTCTAAAACTACGGCTTATGGCAGAAAAATTGACATTTAATTCTCTGACATTTCCTGCAGTCAGCATGGGCACAGGCTGGGAAATATCACTTCCCCCGGGAAGAGCTGGATGCATCCAAAGCCGAGCGGCGGTATTATGAGGAGCTAGCACGGCAGCGCAACAGGGATGAGAGGCAGCCCCAAAAATGTCTTGGGGGGGGGGCGTAGGAGACCTGAGCCAACTCCCCGTGCTTACCGTGAAGAGAGGCAGGCAAAGTGTTATGCCGTGAGGCGCACGGTGTAGCCCGGTGCGCTACATCGCAGCGCCTCGTATCGGCCGGGCTAGAGTGGCATTGAGCCAGGAGAAATGAGGCCGGCTCAACGCATCTGGTCTTCAGTGCGTCTCCTCGGCCCGGGGTATATGGCACCAGCCCTACGCACGGTGTCCCCGGTTCGCCAGCACAGCCCAGTGCGGTCTGTTCCACCCCGCCGCACTTGCCGGGCTACGGGGAGTATCCAGCCAGGACAGGTTGTGCATGCTCAGTGCTCGAGGCCTCCAGTGCGCCTCCACGGTCCGGTCCATCCGGTGCCGCCTCCACGCACCAGGCCTTCTGTGGCAGCCCCATGCACCAGGCTGTCTCTCCGTCTCCTCCCTCCAGGTGCTCCCTCCTGTCCAGCGCTTCCAGAGTCTCCCTCCTGTCCAGCGCTTCCAGAGTCTCCCTCCTGTCCAGCGCTGCCAGAGCCGCCCGTCAGTCAGGAGCTGCCAGAGCCGCCCGTCAGTCAGGAGCTGCCGGAGCCGCCCGTCAGACAGGAGCTGCCGGAGCCGCCCGTCAGTCAGGAGCTGCCGGAGCCGCCCGTCAGTCAGGAGCTGCCGGAGTCGGCCTTCACGCCAGCGCTGCCGGAGTCTCCCGCCTGTCCGGCGCTGCCGGAATCTCCTGTCTATTCCGGGCCCGCTGTAAGGGTCCCCAGTACAAGGTTGGCGGCGAGGGTCGCCGCTCCAGAGCCGCCACCGTGGACAGATGCCCACCCAGACCCTCCCCTATGGGGTTAGGTTTTGCGGCCGGAGTCTGCACCTTTGGGGGGGTACTGTCACGTCCTGACCTTAGTTCCTTTTGTATGTTTCTATTTTAGGTTGGTCAGAGCGTGAGTCGGGATGGGCATTCAATGTTTTTGTTCTATGTTGGGTATTTCTATGTGTTTGGCCTGGTATGGTTCCCAATCAGAGGCAGCTGTCAATCGTTGTCTCTGATTGAGAACCATATTTAGGTAGCCTTAGGTAGTTTTCCCACTCTTGTTTATGGGTGGTTAATTTCTGTTTAGTGTCTGTTCACCTGGCAAAACTGTTTCGTTTTCTCTTCGTTATTATGTTGTGTAGTGTTCAGTTTGTTCAATTAAAATATGAAGAACACTTACCACACTGCACCGTGGTCTTATTCTCCTTCACCAGACGAAAACCGTTACAATATCAGTTTTAATTATACTGTCAAACCTCCGTAAGAAACCTATTGAAATAATTGAAAGGTTGATAGTAGAATAGACATGAACATTTAATTTGACATTGGATGGTGGGTGGACCGGCATGCATCTTTGTGGTAGTAATTAGAATTTAAAATTACAATAGGTCAAATTCTATGATTGAAATGATGTCCACATTGTATTCAAGAGTATGTGTCGCAACCAATGGCGGGCACGACAAAAAAGCCTCAGATTAAGTAGGGTCTAAGCTACAACATACAGTGCAGTGCATACAGTGTTTTCAGACCCCTTGACTTTTTCCACATTTTGTTGTTACACCGTAATGCTAAAATGGATTCAATTGTTTTTTTTCTCATCAATCTACACACAATACCCTATAAAAACTAAGCAAAATCTAGTTTTTAGAAATGTTTGCTAAAAAAATGATATTGTATTTACATTAGTATTCAGACTCTTTACCCAGTACTTTGTTGAAGCAACGATCACGGCTTCGAGTGTTCTTGGGTATGACACTACAAGCTTGGCACACCTGAATTTGGTGAGTTTCTCCTGTTCCTCTCTGCAGATTCTCTCAAGCTCTGTCAGGTTGGATGGGGAGTGTCGCTGCACAGCCATTTTCAGGTCTCTCTAGAGATGTTAGATCAGGTTCAAGTTTGGGCTCTGGCTGGGCCACTCGAGGACATTGAGACTTGTCCCGAAGCCATTCCTGTGTTGTCTTGGCTGTGTGCTTAG
The DNA here is from genome assembly GCF_036934945.1 of Oncorhynchus masou masou. NCBI lineage: Eukaryota > Metazoa > Chordata > Actinopteri > Salmoniformes > Salmonidae > Oncorhynchus > Oncorhynchus masou. The sequence goes on from NC_088229.1 coordinate 36,542,945, forward strand.
GGTTGTTGTCCTGTTGGAAGGTGAACCTTCGCCCCAGTCTGAGGTCCTGAGCGCTTTGGAGCAGGTTTTCATCAAGGATCTCCCTGTACTTTGCTCCGTTCATCTTTCCCTTGATCCTAACTAGTCTCCCAGTCCTTGCTACTGAAAAACATCCCCACATCATGATGCTGCCACCACCATGCTTCACCTTAGGGATGGTGCCAGGTTTCCTCCAGGTGTGACGCTTGGCACTCATGCCAAAGAATTCAATCTTTGTTTTTATTGGACCAGAGAATCTTGTTTCTCATGGTCTGAGAGTCTTTTAATTTCTTTTGGCAAACTGCTGTGGTGGGGTATACAAAATGGTTCAATTTGAGCACCTTTATCTCCTGAATGTTTTGTCATTCCAGTCCAAAAAGTGACTTATTCCATGGGCAAACATGTATGGGAAGTTTTGTTTAAATCAAAAGAGATGTTGTCAAAAAGTGATTGAATTCGTTGCATAGACACCAACAAGGCTATTATTTACTTCTTCATAAGACCTTAATGCCTGTCACGTATTCCAGGGGAATATATAAACCCCTAAACCCTCCTCATGTCCTTGTGTAGTGAAAGGTCTTGATGGTTCCACTCTTTCCATTCATAAAAGAAGAGGAGGTGGGGGGGTTGGATTGCGAGGCTCCAGCAGACAAAACAGGGCTAGTTTAATGGCAGCACCAGAGTCTCAGGGTGAAATGTTGACGGGCTCTTCTTCTCCTGTGATTTACTGGCGACTAACCTGACACATCTGTCAAGAGAGTCGCACACGCCTCCGTCAAACGACCTGGGCTGTGTCCTAAATGGCACCCTATTCCCTTTCAAAAGTTGTGCACTATATAGGGAATTGGGTGCCATTCGGGATGCACCCCTGGAATGAAGTGGAAAGCATTTCTGTGAACTGAGAACCAACCACCTGAGACGAGAACCATGTGTCCTGACATAAAAGTCTGGGGCCTCTTAAAAAGTTCTTTAAGATTGTTATAGGTTTTGGGGTTTTGCTCTATTTCATTTTTGACATGAGTTTGGTTCTGTTTGCATGTGGTTTGCCCTGATTGGAATCATCCTCGTTGGTCAGGATGTGTTGCACCAGTCGCCTCGCTAATCAGTAGTTAGTTTCACCAGTGCTGGCACAGGTGCTATTTAAGAGCGGCTAGCAATACTTGGTGATTTGAAAAGTCATAGTCAATCGATTAATAATACAATAATACTTTTAGCAAACATGTTTATCTTTCATTTGCAATCTGGAGAAACTATGAGAATAGAAATGTTCCAAACTTTTGTGAAGCATCACAGCACAGTTGAAAAAGATATGGCCAATAGAAATCCAATATGGATGGTGTTAAGAGATAGATGGGAGGGGTTGAATAGAGCTGAAGGGAGGGACTAATAACAACAAGATGACTCATGTAAAACATACTGTGTCGGTATATAGGTTCAGAACTTTTGTGAAATAGCACTGTTAAAAATATATGGCAATAGAAATCAAGCTGGATGGACATCAGAAATAGATGGGAAAGGTGGAGGTTAGAGGATAGCCAGGACTAAAAACAAACAAAATATATAACTATTGAAAAATAGATTGTGTCCGAAAAATGTATATAGTGTGTATAAGCTGGAAGTAGAAGCCTAAGTGTTGTTGTTTATTAGTTGACTCCAATTAGGGGAAGGGTGGTAGGGTTTGTGGGAAATAATACAGGAAAATATATTGTGTGTGTGTGTGTGTGTGTGTGTGTGTGTGTGTGTGTGTGTGTGTGTGTGTGTGTGTGTGTGTGTGTGTGTGTGTGTGTGTGTGTGTGTGTGTGTGTGAGAAAAGCATCCATGGGGGTGCTTACTGACTTGGTTCTGGCTGAGAACTTGAGTAGGGTCTTAAACACCCACCATGGAAGCCTACTAGACTTGTCTGACAATATACAAATCAAAAGAAAAGAAAACCCACTCCATTTATGTTAGGGAGTGAAAATAAATGTGGAGAAAACCACAAAAGGGAACACAAAATAAAAAGAGGTCTAGCTCTTCCAACATATATTTATATATTTTTAACTCAGCAAAAAAAAGACATGTCCATTTTTCAGGATCCTGTCTTTCAAAGATAATTTGTAAAAAGCCAAATAACTAAACGGATCTTCGTTGTAAAGGGTTTTAACACTGTTACCCACGCAATTAATGAACATGCACCTGTGGAACGGTCGTGAAGATACTAACAGCTTACAGACAGTAGGCAATTAAGGTCATAGTTATGAAAACTTAGGCCTCTTTAGTGTCCTATCTACCAACTCTGAAAAACACCAAAAGAAAGATGCCCTGGGTCCCTGCTCATCTGTGTGAACGTGCCTTTGGCATGCTGCGAGGAGGCATGAGGACGACAGATGTAGCCAGGGCAATAAATTGCAATGTCCGTACTGTGAGATGCCTAAGGCAGCGCTACAGGGAGACAGGATGGACAGCTGATCATCCTCGCAGTGGCAGACCACGTGTAACAACACCTGCACAGAATCGGTACATCCGAACATCACACCTGCAGGACAGGTACAGGATGGAAACAACTGTCCGAGTTACACCAGGAACGCACAATCCCTCCATCAGTGCTCAGACTGTCCGCAATAGGCTGAGAGGGGCTGGACTGAGGGCTTGTAGGCCTGTTGTATGGCAGGTCCTCAACAGACATTACTGGCAAAGTCGTCGCTGGACCAGACAGGACAGGCAAAAAGTGCTCTTCACTGACGATTCGCGGTTTTATCTCTCCAGGGGTGATGGTCGGATTCGCATTTATCGTTGAAGGAATGAGCGTTACACCGAGGCCTGTACTCTGGAGCGGGATCGATTTGGAAGTGGAGGGTCCGTCATGGTCTGGGGCGGTGTGTCAAAGCGTTATTGGACTGAGCTTGTTGTCATTGCAGGCAATTTCAACGCTGTGCGTTACAAGGAAGACATCCTCCTCCCTCATGTGGTACACTTCCTGCAGGCTCATCCTGACATGACCCTCCAGCATGACAATGCCACCAGCCATACTGCTCGTTCTGTGTGTGTCTGAGGAACTTGTTCAGTTTGTGTCTCAGTTGTTGAATCTTATGTTCATACAAATATTTACACGTTAAGTTTGTAGAAAATAAACGCAGTTGACAGTGAGAGGACGTTTATTTTTTTGCTTAGTTTATATATATAAACTACTGTTCAAAAGTTTGGGGTCACTTAGAAATGTCCTTGTTTTTGAAAGAAAAGCAATTTTTTTGCCCATTAAAATAACATCAAATTGATTTTCAGGCTGGGAAGACTGAATCTGCAATAGGTAGGCAGCTTGGTTTGAAGAAATCAACTGTGGGAGCAATGGAAGACATACAAGACCACTGATAATCTCCCTCGATCTGGGGCTCCACGCAAGATCTCACACTGTGGGGTCAAAATGATCACAAGAACGGTGAGCGAAAATCTCAGAACCACACGGGGGGACCTAGTGAATGACCTGCAGAGAGCTGGGACCAAAGTAACAAAGCCTACCATCAGTAACACACTACGCCGCCAGGGACTCAAATCCTGCAGTGCCAGACGTGTCCCCCTGCTTAAGCCAGTACATGTCCAGGCCCGTCTGAAGTTTTCTAGAGAGCATTTGGATGATCCAGAAGAAGATTGGGAGAATGTCATATGGTCAGATGAAACCAAAATATAACTTTTTGGTAAAAACTCAACTAGGACAAAGAATGCTGAGTTGCATCCAAAGAACACCATACCTACTGTGAAGCATGGGGATGGAAACATCATGCTTTGGGGCTGTTGTTCTGCAAAGGGACCAGGGCGACTGATCCGTGTAAAGGAAAGAATGAATGGGGCCTTGTATCGTGAGATTTTGAGTGAAAACCTCCTTCCATCAGCAAGGGCATTGAAGATGAAACGTGGCTGGGTCTTTCAGCATGACAATGATCCCAAACACACCACCCGGGCAACGAAGGAGTGGCTTTGTAAGAAGCATTTCAAGGTCCTGGAGTGGCCTCGCCAGTCTCCAGATCTCAACCCCATAGAAAATCTTTGGATGGAGTTGAAAGTCTGCGTTGCCCAGCAACCGCCCCAAAACATCACTGCTCTAGAGGAGATCTGCATGGAGGAATGGGCCAAAATACCAGCAACAGTGTGTGAAAACCTTGTGAAGACTTACAGAAAACATTTGACCTCTCTCATTGCCAACAATGGGTATGTAGCAAAGTATTGAGATAAACTTTTGTTATTGACCAAATACTTATTTTCCACCACAATTTGCAAATAAATTCATTAAAAATCCTACAATGTGATTTTCTGGATTTTTCTTTCTCATTTTGTCTGTCATAGTTGAAGTGTACCTATGATGAAAATTACAGGCCTCTCTCATCTTTTTAAGTGGGAGAACTTGCACAATTGGTGGCTGACTAAATACTTTTTTGCCCCACTGTATATATAACTTGTTGTTGGGACCTGTGGTCCATATTGTCCCCGTTTTGGGTCCTGATCTGCTCCACCAGTTGAGTATGCGGGCACTAGAGAATAGAATGGGAGGAAAAAGACTACCGTACCTGGTCACTGTGTGTGGTTGTGTCTCCTGTAAAGCACTTTGTGACAACTGCTGATGTAAAAATGGCTTTTTGAAATATATGTGATTGATTAATAATAATTATATCATTGATTGATTGCTCTTTGTTTCTCCGTCTTTAGGGTTGCCAGCGGATCGTGGAGGACTGGCAGAGGATCCTAATGGTTCGATCGCTGGTCATCAACCCCCACGAGGACATGCGGACCTGGCTCAAATACGCCAGTCTCTGTGGCAAGAGTGGGCGCCTGGTGAGTTCACTAGCACAGGAACAGCTAATGGGTCATTTGCCAAATGGTTCAAAATAGGTATGTCAGTAAGGGTTATTTTTTTTCAACCGCTTAGTCTCCACCATCAAACGGTAATCCTTGCAAAAACATGAAGTATGAAAGCATGATTTGATGCACTCCGCTGTTCAGCTCACGTTTTATGAAGTGTAACAGTTACAAAGGCCTTACAAAGACCTGGACAAAACGCTGCACTCAATAAAACAAAGGGAACATTCACTGGTATCTGGGGCAACGGGTGGCGCAGTGGTCTAAGGCACTGCATCGCAGTGCTAGCTGTGCCACCAGAGACTCTGGGTTCGAGCCCAGGCTCTGTCGCAGCCGGCCGTGACCGGGAATCCATGGGGCGACGCACAATTGGCCGAGCGTTGACCTGGTTAGGGAGGGTTTGGCCGGTCGGGATATCTTTGTCTCATCGCGCTCTAGCGACTCCTGTGGCGGGCCGGGCGTAGTGCACGCTGACGAGGTCGCTCAGCGTATGGTGTTTCCTCCGACACATTGGTGCGCCTGGCTTCTGGGTTGGATGCGCGCAGTGTTAAGAAGCAGTGCGGCTTGGTTGGGTTGTGTTTCGGAGGACGCATGGCTCTCGACCTTCGTCTCTCCCGAGCCTGTACGGCAGTTGTAGTGATGAGACAAGGAATTGGGGAGAAAAAGGGGGTAATTATTATTATTATTTTAATAATGACAAATAATAAATGGCAACAACAAAAAATACATGATTTGTGGTGTTTAGTGACCGGCTTGTTTGGCAATCGGCTTGTTTTTAACTAATGCATTTCCTTTCAGATACAGCTATAAGCTGTTGTATCAAGTTGAGTTCAAGTGATGTCATTGTCACTTGACATTAGTACAACCAGAATGGAAGGAATTTGGTAAAACGGTTCTTTAAAGGGTTTGTGTCATTCCGAGGGGGAATCTATTCTATTGGATTTGGATTCTTACTGACATCCCTATTTTTCCAGTGAACTCAGCTCTCACTGGATCGACTGTGCAAATGAAACGCACCTCTCAGAAATCGCACTGTTTAGAAACCATACCTCAAACCCGTTTAATGAAAGTGTCACCGTTTTCCCTCCCTGGTGCCAGTTTTATTGCAAGTGATTGTGGTGGATTGCAGGCACCCAACCAGCTTTCCAATTGTAACACAATCCTTTCAGAACATTCCGGTATGATGTCAGAGAATTGTGGAGGTTTTCACTCACATGAGCGAACATCAATCAGCGAGCGAAGAACGTGATTATGGGCAAACGAGCAACATCTAAAAGAATGCCTGCAGTGTTTTAAAAGGCCCTTCCACAGGGGTCAATGGTTAGTTACTCCCTCCACTGTAGTGTGGTATACTTAAGTTATTTATTTAGCAAGAGGTTCAAATGAGCCTGGGGAAATCTGGGGGTCTGTACGTCCATGGGAGTTGGAAGCTAGGGCGGTGGTTCTCAAACATTTCCTCAGGACTTTCACAATATTGTTGGAGCCGTTAACTCGCAAACCTGATTCACCTAATCAAGAGCTTGATGATTAGTTGAATTAGGCATGCTAGCTCTGGAAAAGATCACCTATGTGAAATGGCTAGGGGTCCCTGACTAGAGGTCTGAGTGGGCTATAGGAGACTGACCTTCAGGTTTCCACCGTTGAGCCCCTTTCTTCCACTTTGGCGCTGCTCTGCGGCTGACACTATGCTGCACCTAGACTCGTGTGTACAGTTTGGGTTTGTGCGTGTGTGAGGTTGAGTATTGTGATAGAAATGGATCAATGTGAATCTCTTTTCTCCCAGGCGTTGGCCCACAAGACCCTGGTCCTTCTCCTGGGGGTGGACCCCTCGAAGCAGCTGGACCACCCGCTGCCCACCGCCCACCCCCACGTTACCTATGCCTACATGAAGTACATGTGGAAGAGCCAACACAAGGTATAGTAGCTATACCGTTGTTACAGGCTTTCTCTGTAGCTGAAGAAAATGTTGTTTTCTCATTGTTGTGCAACGTAAGGAAATGCAGGGCTGTAATGTGTAGGTTCATTAAATATTGTGGACTGTTATGTGTTAGTGAATCAACTGAAATGAAGAGTGTAAATAACCCAGTAGTAAAAAATGTCACATCATTCCAACCACAACATTAGAGCAACAGGGGGACCGGTCGATATGTAGATGCTCACACACACAAACGTTTTGAAACGGTGAGGCGTTTTCTGTTGCTTAAGGTTGGCGACAGCATTCACAGAGAGTTGAGTTAAATCCCTGTTTTGAATGAGAGTCCCTTGCCTCCCCCCCGCCCCCCAACCTTTTGTTCCTCTGTCCCCCATCAGATCGAAGCCTTCCAGCACATGCAGCACTTTGTCCAGGGGATGCAGCAGCAGGCCCAGCATGCCATTGCCGCCGAGGACCAGCAACACAAGCAGGAGCTCCACAAGCTTATGGCCAGGTCAGGACTCCTTCCACAACTACATTAGGGGGGGAACTCGTGTTTTTACACACACACCTTTTCCCGGCCCTCATGTTCTCTCTCACCTAAAAGGGTCACGTACAGAGAGTTGTGCTCTTTCACCATGACCGTGACCCAACCCTGGTCATAATATTCCTCCACTCCCTCCCTCGCTCCTTGTTCTGGCATTTAGTTTTGCAAACCCGGACAAGTTTTTGTCTCTTTTCATTCTGCGCAATCACTCACCCCTCAGCCAACGGGCATCCAAGAATCCAGCTACTTATCATCAACCAAATGTGGCATTGTGCCGACGGGTACTGGAAACCAGGTGTGTCTCTGGCAAGTGAGAACTGTCAGCACCTGGAAGGCCTACACCCACACCCCAGCCCAGAGTGTCCCATACTGGCCGGGTGTTGCCCTCTGCCTCTTCACCCTGTCTCCTGTCACATTCTACCATCTTCACCTCTTCTCTCTGTAAGAATAGTTGCTGTTTTGTGTTTTGACACAAATTGGCTGCCCAATTACACCTTCAGCGTACGAATGCTGAACAATGGCAGTGGACGAGTAACATGAGCAGCTGGTCCAGGATCTGTGCTGTGGTTTAGCCTGACAGCCAAGGTTAGAACTGGGGATGGACAAAGCTGAATTGAGATCAGTTATCGGCAGAAAGTGACTGGAGGTCTTTCTCTATTCCTGTTGGAAGCTCTTCCCATTTGCAACAACACCCTTTTTTGCAATGCTCCCAATCACCATTGCTCGTCGCATGTATTTCTGTTTTGTGCTTATGTATACCGTCAACAGATAGAAAGACTCCTGTTTCCAGAATGCCTCTCCAAGGCATGATAGCCTAAGGAGGTTGTTTGTATGGTTGACGGGCCCATGAAAATACTTCCAACACGATCCCCATTCCCCAAAGCGCTCTCCTTCATGGAGCGGACTTCAAATGAGCGCCCGAGGGAATCTCAGAGGCCAGTTATTTTGGGGGAAAGTTTACTTCTGACACACCAGGTTTTGTGTGAGATTTTACTCAGTAAAATACTGTGTTTCACGTTAGCCTCCAAATGAACACAAGCAGGGGTAAAAAAACAGTGCTTGAGCTTTATGGGTTGGATGTATTGAAACTTTGGTCAGCAGACGAGCCTACTTACAGTAAAAAGGCTCCTCTTAGACACGCACACACACACACACACACACACACAATATACATACCTCATAATTCTTATGAGGCAACAAGCTAACAGGAAACCAGGAGTGTTTCATATTTGCTGTTGCACTTCCAGATTCTATTTGTCTGTGGAATGTTTGTCTCCACTGTTTTATTCCAGACGTGCTGACACACTTTCCTGCAAATGGGTTGGCACTGTGGAATGGCGTACACCTGGTCTATACATACACACACACACACACACCGAAATAATTCATTGTAATTTCAGCGATATGTATTTGCATGTTACGACGCAATGATCATGATAAGACCTGCAATCTCCGGTCTGAGTTCCTGTGGTAACAGAGAAGCACTTCTGGCACGAGTGGTTCTCCCATGCAGACGGTTTTACTGTGTTTTTCCCTGAAGCGGTCAGAGGTGAACTGAACCAGTACTGTATTTTCACATGGAAAAAGCACTCCGCAGCGTTACGCAATGCTAATGGATCATTTATTAGAAGTGCTCTCTGGAAACGGGTGCAGTGTACAGTTGGGAGCTGAGGGACGGATGCCTGCGCAGGATTCGCCAGTTCCTGGTCAGGCGTGTTATAAACCAATCACGAGCTTGGCCCATGTAAATCAAACACGACTCGATTATTTGGCAGTTTGCCTCGAGTGTCTGTGTTTTTTTAATGATGATTGATATGGCAAGCACAACCACTGGGAAGACCGACCACGAGGCAATGTTCCCTCACACTCACCACCAATATAAAACATTGAAAATCACTTAAGTGATGCCAAAACCTTTCAGTAGCTAATGCGCCACTGCTTTTAGTAATGACGCCTAAGTATGATAAATGTCTTTGCGCGATTTCAACGTTTTCCCATCATTCTCTTCTATTTTAAGGGGTTGCACTAGTACTGCGTTGAACATCCATTGCCAACTCCCCCACACAACTTGTGATGACAGCGAGCATATTGTATAAGATAACTTCCCCAACATACTTTTAAAATTGTCACCACAGAACAGACGTTTCTCATAGTAAAGTTAAACGTGGATTCAGTTAATATCCATTTTCTCAAAGAAGTGTCCCACAGAACTTGGCCTTAGGCCTAGGTAAGCATGTCAGTGGCCATTCAAGGCAATAGATGGTAGAGAGGAGTGTGTGGACGATCCTGGCATTAGAGAGGGGAGATGGACTGCCAGGAAACACCACGTTGAATGCATTCATCACACTAACTAACTAGTGTAACAGACTTAGTGTAAGTGCTTCATCTCACATACCAGGCCTTTATAGCTGTTGACATGATTGTGTGTTGCTAAGGCAATTTATCAGACTCTGATGCAGCCCTGGGCCCGTATTCACAAACGTCTCAGTAAAGGAGCGCTGATCTGGGACCAGGGGGCTCATTTATCAACCGTGTGTAAATTCCGTACTAAATTCTGACATGCGTGGAGATCCTAGGATTTGCACAAATGATATGCATTTATCAAACTGTCGCACACAACATATACTGTCGCGCATGTTTTCATTGATAAATCAGAGCCATATTATATTTGTGCAGTCATGAACAAGCGCTATAACCTCGCCTGGAAAACTTCCTCCGTTTTTATGGTAATAAAATGCCCTCATTTGCTGTATGATTTGGAAGAGATGTTGGAACTGGGCCATTATCATACCTAAAAGAAAGCGCAATGGCAAATGTTATCACATTCTGTTGAGGAGTAGACAGAATGTTGCAGTGACTTTTCCCAACAAAAAAATGCACGCTGCCGAGCGATTGCCACAATACTGGCCGCACATTCTGCAAGATTGATTGTCCTTTCGACCAATTTACAAGTAAATGCTACAGCCCACACTTCTATGCAAAAGATACATTGTTTATCAACACGTGATTGTGTGTCTCCTACCTTTTGGTATAGGATCTGAAATTGAATAGGCTAGGATATGATGTCGTGCTCCTAATCCTATCACGCTGCAATACTGTAGCCTACCCATACTGTCACATACTGTCAAGGCTACCGGTCTATTTACTTTTGAGCGTGCTTGGCTATTGAATTAGTGATTGATAAATGGTAGCCTACTTTCTGTTGTGTAGTGGAAATAATACCATTTAAAATACCAACGGCATATGCATATTTTATCATTAGGCCTACGTTTTAATGTTTTTATTAGCCTACCATTATTATCAATATTCCTATGCATCAAACACCACCTATTTCCCCCAAAGGAACAATAAGCCTATTTGCTTGCCATACAGTTGATCAACCTTCTGGTGATTTGCGTGTAGATACGCACACTTTCCTGTCAAGATCAATATTTTATAAATACCAACCATTCCGGGAAAACTGCACGCTGGGTTTTGAGTATTTTTTGTGCTCATGCAACTACGGAGTGTCCATATAAAGGGTCTCAAGAGTAGGAGTGCTGATTTAGGATCAGTTTTGCCTTTCAGATCACAAACAAATAAGATTACATGGATAGGAGAGGACCTGATTCTAGATCAGCACTCCTACTCTGAGACACTCAACGAGCGTGGGCTGTATTCTGCTGACAATCTATATAGTGACCAAGACTGTCTCTCCCTATCCCTCTCTCTCTCTCCCCCTCAATCCCTCCTTCCCTCCTTTCCTAGGTGCTTCCTGAAGCTGGGTGAGTGGCAGCTCAGTCTTCAGGGCATTAATGAGAGCACCATCCCCAAAGTGCTGCAGTACTACAACCACTCCACGGAGCACGACCGCAACTGGTACAAGGTCAGTGACCCTCTCACGTTTAACCACTCCCCTCCAACCCCTGTCACTCCCATCAGCATTCACGCTGTGGACCTCGTGCTAACTCCCCCATTTACTTAACATAAGGTTTGTATGTTATTAGAGACATGAGTTGATTTGAAAGGAACCAAGGGCACCTTTGGGCTTGTATGGGCCCATGCCCACACTGCAGGAAAGCCACGCTCTTCCTCTCTTTGAGAGCCCCCCCTCCTCACATCTCTCAGTAGCTTATTACGTAACAACCGAGAACATGATCGACATCTGTTTAGACCCAGAACATTCCCCAGAGGCCCGGACTCCTCCGGGACATCTCACGTAATCCTTCAGTTAACCGGAAACTAATTGTCTAACGGACTGGAAGTTGATGTGATAAGTGCGATAACATAAGTTCAAACATATGTTTCGACATGTAGACTTTCTATGTCTTATAATAAATAAATAAAAATTAATATATATATATATATTTCTTCACCTGGCATACCTTTTTCCGCAGGCCTGGCACGCATGGGCGGTGATGAACTTTGAGGCAGTGCTGCACTACAAGCACCAGAACCAGGGCCGGGACGAAAAGAAGAAGAAGCGCCACGTCAGCGGCACCAGCGCAAATAGCGAGGCCAGCAACAGCGACAGTGAGGTAGACAGCACTGAGCACAGCCCTGTGCCCTCGCCGGGCCAGAAGAAGGCCAACGAGGTGAGGGTGGCGGCCATCTTAGATTCTCCTTCACCATACTCGTCCACTAACGCTAACCAGCCCTTTCGCTATTCACTACCGGACAAATTTCAAACTAACTTGACAGACCTGTGCTTCAAATGTTGCATAAATCACAAGTTTATGTCAATGGGAGAATGTTTGAGTTAGAACTATGACTGAATGCCTTGCTTGCTGAAATCAAGGTACAATTATTTGCAATTCTTCCTTTTACTCATTCTCCCTCTGTTGTTTGGCGAGTTCAGGACCTCTCCAAGACGTTACTCCTCTACACGGTTCCTGCTGTCCAGGGCTTCTTCCGCTCAATCTCCCTCTCCAGAGGGAACAACCTCCAGGACACCCTGAGGTGAGTCCCCACATGGGGCCAGGGCCTATATTTAACTAGGCAAGTCAGTTAAGAACAAATTCTTATTTACAATGACGGCCTACCAGAAGGCCTCCTGCGGGGACAGGGGCTGGGATTAAAAATAAATCAAATATAAATATAGGACAAAACACACATCACAACAAGAGAGACAACACAACACTACATAAAGAGATACCTAAGACAACAACATAGCAAGTCAACAACACATGAAAACACAGTATTGTAACAACACAACATGACAACAACATGGTAGCAACACAACATGGCAGCAGCACAACATAGTAGCAGTACAAAACATAGTACAAACATTATTGGGCACAGACAACAGTACACAGGGCAAGAAGGTAGAAACAACAATACATCACGCCAAGTAGCCACAACTGTCAGTAAGAGTGTCCTTTTAAGACTCTTTGTAAATAAAGGTTAAATAAATCCCTTTTTCTAAATCCCTTTTAGATCATAATGAATAAGATTAGATGGACAGGGAGCACCTGATCCCAGATCAGCACTCCTACTCTGAGATGGCCAGTAGTCTAAAAGCCCAAACCGACAATACTGATAGACGCAGAGTTGAAATATGTGGAAAGGAAGCCCTCTGGTGGCAGAGAGACGAGCTCCAATTCCAATTTGTGTCATTGCGCGCATTTGATTGCTTGGTGTCAATTTGTTTTGCTTCGAATGCGGTTTGAAATTCAGGGAAACTGTGGTTGTTTTTTTTCCCCGTCTGAACCAGTTAATAAAGACTTTAAAGTTTTTGACATGATGCTGTTTTCTTTCTCCAGGGTCCTGACCCTCTGGTTTGACTATGGACACTGGCCTGAAGTCAACGAGGCACTGGTAGAGGGTATCAAAACCATTCAGATAGACACCTGGCTACAGGTACGCATCTCACATGCATTTTTTTGGTTTGCTTTTATTGTTCTGTCCATTGTGTCAAGGGTACTAGAAAAAGGAATTATTCCCAGGGGCCATGTTGGTTTTGGGCCATGAATCATCCATGAAATAGTCATTCAAGAAAGTCTCTTACAGGACGATAGTAACTGAATAATTACTGGATAGTAATTCCGCATTGCATTGCTCCGGGGTGTAAACAAAATTAAGTCTCCCTCTCTTGCCCCCCCCCCTCGTCTGCAGGTGATCCCCCAGCTGATTGCCCGCATCGACACTCCCCGTGCTCTGGTTGGCCGCCTCATCCACCAGCTGCTCACCGACATTGGGCGCTACCACCCCCAGGTAATGACATACTGCTGGCACCCAGGCTAGGAGCTATGGCCTAGGACGCATATCTCTGAACTGGTATTGCGTAGATTAACTCTCCCTCCCTCTCGATCACTCGACCCCACCCACCTACTTCTAGGCTTTGATCTATCCGTTGACTGTGGCCTCCAAGTCAACCACCACTGCCCGCCACAATGCTGCTAACAAGATCCTCAAGAACATGTGTGAGCACTGCAATACACTGGTCCAGCAGGCGATCATGGTACGTGATTCCTGTCGGTGTACCTCACGGTACAGCTAGCTACAAGTGGTTACAGTCTGTTTTACCATTTAGACATACAGAGCCTTCAGAAAGTATCCCCTTGACTTATTCTACATGTTGTTGTGTTACAGCCTGAATTTAACATTTGGATAAGTTCAGGAGTAAAACATTTACTTAACAAGTCACATAATAAGTTGCAAGGACTTAATATTGTTTAACATTGGTAGATGGGTAATAAAATAAAACCCATGCATTGAATATACCTTTGAGCATGGTGAAGTTAATAATGGATGGACATGTCTACACTGTATTTCTGATCAATTTGATGTTATTTTAATGGACAAAAAAAAGTGAGGAAAAGGAAAGGAAAATTCTGAGTGACCCCAAATGTTTAAACAGTAGTGTGTGTGTATATATACATATATATATTTGCTAAAAAGTATATGGGGGTTGGAAGTAATGCAGACAACTACATTGATGGAAGCTACAATCTATCTGCAATATTAAAGCTGATCTACCCCCTAAAAAAACAATTATAATACAGGTGTCTTTCCTAACTCGGTTGCAAGAGAGGGTGGAAACCGCTCAGGGATTTCACCATGCCAATGGTGACTTGAAACAGTCTAACGGCTGTGATAGGAGAAAACTGAGGATGGATAAACATTGTAGTTTCTCCGCAGTACTAACCTAATTGACGAAGAAGGAAGCCTGTACGGAATAAAAAATATTCCAAAACATGCATCCTGTTTTCAACAAGGCACTAAAGTAATACTGCAAAAAATGTGGCAAAGCAATTCACTTTTTGTCCTGAATACAAAGTGTTATGTTTTGGGCAAATACAATACAGTACATTACTGAGTACCACTCTCCATATTTTCAAGCATAGTGGTGGCTGTTTCATGTAATGGGTATGCTTGTAATCGTTAAGGACTGGGGAGTGTTTCAAAAAATAAACTGAATGAACTAAGCACAGGCAAAATCCTAGAGGAAAACCTGGTTCAATCTGCTTTCCACCAGACACTGGGTGATTAATTCACCTTTTGGGAAAATAACCAATAACGCAAGGCCAAATCAACACTGCAGTTGCTTACCAAGACGGTGAATGTTCCTGAGTGGCCGAGTTACAGTTTTGACTTAATCTACTCGAAAACCTAATGCGAGACCTGAAAATTGTTGTCTAGCTATGATTAACAACGAATTTGACAGGGCCTGAAGAATTTTGAAAAGAATAATGGGCAAATGTTGCACAATCCAGGTGTGGAAAGCTCTTAGAGGCTTACCCAGAAAGACTCACAGCTGATTCTACAGAGTATTAACTCAGGGGTGTGAATACTTATGTAAATTATATATTTCTGTATTTCATTTTCAATAAATCTGAAGAAAATGTACTTGTTTCCCAAGGCATGAGTTACTTCCTGTCTCCCCAGGTGAGCGAGGAGCTGATCCGGGTGGCCATTCTGTGGCACGAGATGTGGCACGAGGGCCTGGAGGAGGCCTCCCGCCTCTACTTTGGTGAGCGCAACGTGAAGGGTATGTTTGCTGTGCTGGAGCCCCTTCACGCCATGATGGAGAGGGGCCCGCAGACCCTCAAAGAGACCTCCTTCAACCAGGTCTGTCTTTTTTGTTTTCTTTTGTCTTTTTTAAAGTCATGTTTATAGTCTTTATTTTGTCATGTATTTTTCCCTCTTTTTAACATCTCATTTACCAAGTTACAATGATTGACAAATGTGCGTGTATCTTGAAAATGTGCAGAAATCCCATGTAGATGTCCATTGGAGACATTGAGGAAGTGTATGAGTTGAAAGTTAGGATCAGTCCCGCAGTCAAATGACCAATTGACAATGATGTGTAGTGCTCTTTGACCTGGATTATAGGTAAATGGCTGGACAGGGGAAGTGAATTGGCTGCTGTTCTCTGTGTTATGACAGGCCTACGGGAGGGACCTCATGGAGGCCCAGGATTGGTGCAGGAAGTACATGCGCTCGGGCAACGTGAAGGACTTGACCCAAGCGTGGGACCTGTACTACCACGTCTTCAGACGGATCTCCAAGCAGCTACCACAGGTGAGAGAATCACACCAACCTACTCACACTCTGCTCAAGTCAGTTTGGGCTGTCTCCTAACGTAACTCCTACACTGAGGCCAATTGGAGATCTGCCAGTCTGAATTCAAGAATCTCTCTCTTCTTCGGATTCAGCCCTTCGTTGGTTGTGCCAGTTGAAAAACTAAAGCATCCAGTGAAAGGAGTCAAGTTGGCTCACAACCAGTTATGTGTGGGTAGTGTATATTGCTACATTCACATCTTTCTTCAGAGCTATGAGATGTTATTTTGCTACTCTTGTTAAGGCCCACGTTCATTTATCCCTTGACACTGTAAACTGATATATCTAGGTCATGTCAGCATCCTGAAACAATGCAACCCATTCAGCGATGATCCTGAAGTGGCTGTTAGTGGAAAATAAATAGCGCTTCCTAGGTGTTGCGTCTGTCTCAGTTGTTGTTCCAAGTTAAGCCAAATGTCTTCTCATCGCTACAGTATTTCACTGTAATAGGCCAACAATAGCAAAACTCCTTCAGAGTCAAGTGAAAAGAGTACACCAGTGGGGCAGTTTTGTATCCTTTATTTATACAGGTGAACCCATTGAGATGAGATGCCTTTCCTAGGAGGACCTGTCTAGACAGTGCACGAGCAAAAGAGACAGACAGTTAAAGTGGTGACAGTGAAAGACGGAGTGAGAGACTGAAAGAGGCAGAGAGGAACACGGCACAATGAACCCTTTCATCTGGCAGTAATCTGATCTCCCTCCTCTCTCTCGCTTCCCTCATCTATCCATTATTTTATCCATTGATCCCTCCCATCATCCATTCCTTCCTGGGTCCCAAGCTGACCTCCTTGGAGCTGCAGTACGTGTCCCCCAAGCTGCTGATGTGCAGGGACCTGGAGCTGGCCGTGCCGGGGACCTACGACCCCAACCAGCCCATCATCCGCATCCAGTCCATCGCCCCCTCGCTGCAGGTCATCACCTCCAAGCAGCGGCCGCGTAAACTCACCATCATGGGTAAGACAACCACATAACCTCCAAACAATGTCCCCGCAGACTCACCTACATGGGTAAGACAACCAACCACGAGGCCAATAAGAATAAAAAGAAAGGGCGTCTCCGTTCAAATCAATGATGATGACACAATGGGTGGACTGGCAGCCATTTTGAGTGTACCCATGTAAGGAAGTAAAAACAGGAAGTGTACCCTTTAATTAAATACGGAAAACACATTTCAGTTGAATGCATTCAGTTGTACAACTCTAACTTGGTATCCCCCTTTCCTGTTCCCTTAATCTGTGCTGTGATTTGTTGAGTCATCTCGATTGGCATTACAAAACATGGATTCCATTATCATGAGCCACATCAGTTAGCATCATTTGAATGAACGTTCCACATTACCATGACAATCCAGCATCAGTTGATGGAATATTCCAAAATACAAAGGCATTTATTTCGTCACAATACCAGGCAGCCATTGCGAGGCTACCCATGAGCTTGGCAGTCAGTTCCCAGGGTTTGAGCTTCCAAGCCCATTCTATTCATTCTTATTTCTATGATTACACCCACCATTTACAATTGATGGAAATGAATCAAGAGGGAATACGATTAGTGGGGACAATGGACTACAGGCCCATTGTCCTACTGAGTCCTTTGGGAGTATTGGCTAACTACACAAGGAGTTAGCTAACTAAGTATGACCATCATAGTAGTAGGGGTATTAGATTTTTTTAATCCCATTTGTTTAAAGATGAGTGTCTAGGGCTATTAAACGATAACACTTAATCAAGTTAATCGCAGGATTTGCTGTGATTATTCTCACAATTTGAATTTGCTCAAATTCAGCTGTAATTTAAGATTTTCATACCAAAACATTGCACAAGAATATTGACATCTTGATTTTGTCTAAAGTAACAGTTAGCAAAATTGGGTAAATTGAGAAAGCACGCTTTCTTTACCCTCAGTTGTAACCTGTTTTCACAGTCCATTGTTTTCAGCTGTAGAGATATGATGTATTTGGGATGTTTTCAGTGATTTTTGAACACTTTCAGACAATGCGATTAATCGCAATAAAAATAACATTAATTAATGAAGGTGATTAACTCTGACCGCCCTAAAGATCACACAAGTCAGGTCATCAAAAGATCAATGAGAAATGCAAACATGCTGTCTTTTGGAGTAATTTACTGAGTCAGAAGTATAATCAATATGTGGTATGTGTCATGCCATCTACCTGTGTATAATGCCATTATTGTCCTCTGCAGTTTAGCAATGTGATAACAAAGGATTATCCCGCAACATAATTTTTCATCCCACTGTCATTTTAAAGTGATAAACAGAATTTTACACTAATTCGCATGCATAGGAGTTCAGGGGCTATATGTATCAACAAGCGTCTCAGAGCAGGAGTGCTGTTCTACAATCAGGCCCCCCCTATCCATGCAGTCTAATTCATTACCATCTAAAAAGCTAAACTGATCCTTGATCAGCACTCCTACTCTCAGACACCAGTTGAATGAAAGCCACGGTCTGAGAGTTGACCTGTGTTGTGGTGCCCCCTGCAGGCAGCAATGGCCATGAGTTCATGTTCCTCCTGAAGGGCCATGAGGACCTGCGGCAGGACGAGAGGGTCATGCAACTCTTTGGCCTGGTTAACACACTGCTGGCCAATGACCCAGCCTCTCTACGGAAAAACCTCAGGTAGACAGTACACACACATTTTAAGATTAATGGCTGGATTATTGCCATCGGGAGGGTGTGAGATTGATTGATTGATTGATTGATTTTCGGTGTCTGCTGTGCTTCTGTAAAAATATAATTTCCTGGTTACCATTTTTGTGTATTGTGTCCCTCTCTCAGCATTCAGCGCTACGCAGTGATTCCCCTGTCCACCAACTCTGGTCTAATTGGCTGGGTGCCTCACTGCGACACCCTCCACGCCCTCATCAGAGACTACCGGGAGAAGAAGAAGATCCTGCTCAACATCGAGCACCGCATTATGCTCAGGGTAAGAACCAGGAACTATCACATTAGCAGTTCACACACACCCTGTTCAGAATGGAGCTTTTTAGACATGGTGTACACTGAACAGTGCACTTGCTATTACTAACCACGTGTTGATTAGCCTTGAAGTTAAAGGGAATGTACACTTTTATACACAATATAGTATGAATGTTGTTACTTGTCCACTACTCTTAAATGTCAAGTCTCAAGTAAAAAAAATTTTTTTAAAGACAATAAATTATTTATCCGTGAATTGAAAACCGTTAAACAAATTGACAATGAGGTTCTATTTTACTACCAAAGGTTGTGCCATCTTGATGTTGTGGTATGTATGTTTGTTAGATGGCTCCAGACTATGATCACCTGACCCTGATGGAGAAGGTGGAGGTGTTTGAGCACGCCGTCAACAACACGGCCGGAGACGACCTGGCCAAGCTGCTGTGGCTGAAGAGCCCCAGCTCTGAGGTAAAACCCTGTTTCAGCCTTACAGACAGTTGTCATAAGACTGACGTACCCCTGTTTACCACCCTTCATATGGCTGTAAGCAGTCTGACGAAGCACGTCATTAGGTGTTATAGCTAACAACTGACCACTTTATATAAGGCTGCTGAAGACTAATTAAAGGTGGTATCTGTAACAATTTAGTGATCATTTCAATTTCCTCATGGTTTTTTGAAGAATGTGGCTCAGAAATACCTGAAATATCTTAGTTCTGCTTTCTATTGCAGGGACGCAATGTAGTGTTATGTTTACTCCTGGTCTTCTTCTCAGGTTTGGTTTGACAGGAGGACCAATTACACACGCTCCCTGGCTGTGATGTCAATGGTGGGCTACATCCTGGGCCTGGGAGACAGGTGAGGCTCTCCACCAATAAAAGTTCAGCAGTTGTAGCAGATGTTTAAAAAGTGAAATAATCTTGCTTTGCAGATGTATTGGAGCATATTTATTGAACAGAACATACAAAGTATCAAATAGTTATTTTCGTGCATGGGGCCAAAACATTGGCATGAAAATATGTGGTCCAGTGTAGACTACCCTCACTCAGTTTCTCTCCATTTCCTCTACAGGCATCCATCTAACTTGATGTTGGACAGACTAAGTGGCAAGATCCTCCACATTGATTTTGGGGATTGCTTTGAGGTGAGCAGGGGCCTCCAAAATCAGAATGTATACTATTTATACAAAATATGTGGCCCCCCCTTCAAATTAGTGGATTTGGCTATTTCAGCCCCACCCGTTGCTGACAGGTGTATAAAATCGAGCACACATCCATGCAATCGCCATAGACAAACATTGGCAGTAAGGATGGCCTTGAAGAGCTCAGTGATTTTCAATATGGCATCGTCATAGGATGCCACCTTTCCAACAAGTCAGTTCATCAAATTTCTGTCCTCCTAGATCTGCCCTTGTCAACTGTAAGTGCTGTTATTGTGAATTGGAAACGTCTAGGAGCAACAACGGCACAGCCGCAAAGTCGTAGGTCACACAAGCTTACAGAATGGGAGTGCTGAAGCTCGTAGCCCGTAAAAAGTTGTCTGTCCTCGGTTGCTAGCGAGTTCCAAACTGCCTCTGTAAGCAACGTCAGCACAAGAACTGTTCATTAGGTGATTCATGAAATGAGTTTCCATAGCCGAGCAGTTGCACACAAGCCTAAGATCAACATATGCAATGCCAAGCCTCGGCTGGAGTGGTGTAAAGCCTGCCGCCATTGGAAACACATTCTCTGGAGTGATGAATCACACTTCACCATCTGGCAGTCCGACGGACGAATCTGGGTTTGGCGGATGCCAGGAGAACGCTACCTGCCCGAATGCATAGTGCCAACTGTAAAGTTTGGTGGAGGAATAATGGTCTGGGGCTGTTTTTCATGGTTCAGGCCCCTTAGTTCCAGTTAAGGGAAATCTTAACGCTACAGCATACAATTACATTCTAGATGATTCTGTGCTTCCAACTTTGTGGCAACAGTTTTGGGAAGGCCCTTTCCTGTTTCAGCATGGCAAGAACCCCGTGCACAAAGCGAGGTCTATACCGAAATGGTTTGTTGAGATCAGTGTGAAAGAACTTGACTGGCCTGACCTCAACCCCATCGAACACCTTTTGGATTAATTGGAACACAGACTGCGAAGCCAGGCCTAATCGCTCAACATCAGTTCCCGACATCACTAATGATCTTGTGGCTGCATGGAAGCAAGTCCCTGCAGCAATGTTCCAACATCTAGTGGAAAGCCTTTCCAGAAGAGTGGAGGCTGTTATAGCAGCAAAGGAGGGACCAACTCCATATTAATGCCCATGATTTTGGAATGAGATGTTAACATAGCAGGTGTCCACATACCTTTGGTCATGTAGTGTATCTGTGAATGTTGTCAATGTTTTATAAATGTTTTTCCCACTACAGGTTGCCATGACCAGGGAGAAGTTCCCGGAGAAGATTCCTTTCAGACTGACAAGAATGCTGACGAACGCCATGGAGGTAGGAGGAATAACTCTGTGGTTTTATTTGACATACTCTTGTCAATAGTTCACATTTGCCTCTGTCATAGAAGGCACTTAATCCTGCAACTCAATTGAGGGTTTGCACTGCAGACTTGAGGAGCGAAGCAAAGATTTCCGGCTGGCACCCAGGCTACAATTACCAATCAGAACAGACAATAAAACTCCCCTCTCTGTTCTGTCAATCAATGTGTCCCTCCCCTGTGTGTGTTGGTCAGGTGACAGGGCTGGATGGGAACTACAGGATCACATGTCACACGGTGATGGAGGTGCTGAGGGAGCACAGGGACAGTGTCATGGCCGTACTGGAGGCCTTCGTCTACGACCCACTGCTCAACTGGAGACTGATGGACAGTAAGGAAACCACTCCGAAAGCATCTTAAACACTGAAATACCTTTAAACCATCTGAAATCAACAACCCAGCAAACAATTGAGCCCTCTCTTTCTTTGTGGTCCACAGCGAACACCAAGGGAAACAAGCGATCCAGGACCAGAACTGACTCCTACACTGCTGGACAATCAGTCGGTGAGTGTGAAACAAGACGTCCATTTTGTGTCACTAACAACATCTGGAATGTTTCCAGACTGAATGCATCTTTCTGTGCTGTGTCTGTTGTCCAATGCAGAAGCACTTGAGGGGATCGACCTTGGTGAGACCACACACAAGAAACCAGGAACTACCGTGCCTGAATCCATTCATTCCTTCCGTGAGTCTTCGGCTCAAGCCAATACTGTAAAAATGCATGAGGCTAACATTCCTAGCAGTTTCTATGGTGGCTATGTTTGTTAACGCGAGAAATGGTGGGCCTCGAGGGACCCCACTTCAAACCAATGACTTGTCTTTTGGACTTCAACATTCTAACAGTCTAATAAATACATTTCATACATGCTATTGGACAAATTATCATTTAGTTATGTTTATGAAGTTCTTGGGTAACATTAAAATATGAAGAACATAATAGTATTTTCAATGCTTTATTTTACTGTAATCTCTAAAAATGTTTTCAACCACAAAGAAATCTATTATAATTTTGTATTGGCGGGTCTTAAGAAGCATTATGGAAATAAGAAAATGTATTTCAAAGAACAGGATAGCATATTTTAAGTTGTTTTATGTCTATATATGTCTATATGCTGCCGCATGCTCACGTTTTTTAGCGCATAAAACAATGGTCATTCTTAGAAAAAGTGGTATTTTGAAATAGAGCTCACCTCTTACATTTTTTTGTTTTTTGGCAAAGTTACGTGTTCTAGAAACTGCTCTTTCTGCTCTGTCTGATGCTATATAGAAATCAAAATGTCTTACCTGAATCTAATCTAACTAACTGTATAAGTATTTGAAAAAGTGTATTTTTGGAGCTCCGTTTTCCTGCCTCTGTGTCAATTCCAAGCTGCCCATCTCTTCATATACATTTGACAATTGATAATATTTTCAACCATCAGACTATTGTCAATTTAATCTTGTCTTTTGGCTAATGTGTGAAATTAGTTTCAATATAGTTTAGGTGTAATTTCGATGGGCCATCAGCTGCGCAGGCTGACTGGCAGTGAATGAGGGGCAAATTCTCTTTGTGAACAACATACATACGTGTGTTAAATATACTTATTTCAAGGACGGGGGTGGGGGACATGACAAAAAAAAATGTACATGTGTTTTGTCAACATGACGCTCTCGGCGCTTCCTGTGTTAAAACACAGCTATAAATAGTTGCTGAGTGGCATGTAGCTTCTATGGGTTTTTCTTTCCTCAACAAAGGTTTGTGGAGGATATTGGTATGTGGAAGTACTATTTTTGCTTATTGTTGGCCCAAATATTTCCTCAAATGTTAGTGTATCAGTCATCACTGTGTTCCTCTCCCATCAGTTGGAGATGGCACTGTCCAGCCTGAGGCCCTGAATAAAAAGGCTATCCAGATTATCAACAGAGTACGAGACAAGCTGACTGGTAAGTCTTTCCCTACACATTCCCTACACATGTAACTAAAAATGCTAGGATATGCTAGAATATTAGCATTCATTGACTAATATGTATTGCTTTTCCCCATCAGGGCGTGATTTCTCACACGATGAGACTCTGGATGTGCCAACTCAAGTGGAGCTCCTCATCAAGCAGGCGACGTCGCACGAGAACCTATGCCAGTGTTATATTGGATGGTCAGTATGATCTGTTTGTTGTTAGTTAGCATCAGTTAGCCTACTGTTAGTTAGCATCAGACAAATACTATAAGTTGCCATCAGTTAGCCTAGTACTCTTAGTGAGATTCTGCTAGCAAAGTACTGTTAGTTAGCATCAGTTAGACTAGCGCTGTTAGTTTGCAGCAGTTAGCCTAGTACTATTAGTTAGCATTAGTTAGCCGAGCCTGTGCTACATTGGCTCGTTACCATCATCAGTAACTGTTAGTTCGCATCAATTAGCCTAGCCTGGGTGGTGGACTGTTTCAGCATTCAACAATGCTATGGCACTGCTATGCTGTTTGACAAGACAACTATACATTGCCTAAAGCAGGATCAGACAGGTACCCAAACTACAAAAAAAGTGTCTTGGTTGTGCAAACATTTGTGGCTTATGTTGGGAACTTTTTTAACAATGGTCACTGAACTTGTATTGTTTTGCATCCCCCAGGTGTCCATTTTGGTAGAAGAGCTACACTTGAAGAGTTACACAGCCTGTTTTCATCAAGTAACCATGAACTTACTTGGTAACTATGTGGTTAATTTGTGAGAGATGGTCCATGGCAAGGAATTACATTTCCAAAGATCTTTTATCAAATTATGCCATGCTGACATTGGTTTCAAGCATTTTACATTCACTTAGCTAATTACTTCCAATTTAATGAAATTAGCGCCAAATCCTTAGTTTTAAGTAATGACCCATGTAACATTTAATCCCAGGATGTAATACCAAGTAAAGGTAACAGCTACAATTATGTACTGTACAAGGTAACAACCTGGACCTCGTTTCCCAGTTGAGATGTAACTTAAGCATTACAATGATCGTGTCAGATGCCTCGTTATTTATGAGCCACGTTTTAAAGTATTTTCCAAACAAGCATGTAAGAGAGAATGTTCACTAAGTGCGTCGTTAGACCATGTCGATACTGATCGTATCGAAAGAAAAGCATCTCTGCTCTCGAATCAGCTTTCTCCATTCAGGTCTAACCTTAGCATTAAAATTATTACATAATACTGATGACAGATCAGCTGCTAGATATTACCACCTATGGCGGCAAATATTGAGGCGGCTTATTCTAAATGCTTACCCTATAATAACCCACAAAATCAAGATTTGGCACGTGCACATATTGTTACTTTTTTTAAAATATATTGTAGCAAAAATTATAGACAGTAGCCTAGAATTAGCTAAATATAATTAAATTGATTGAACATAACATTTATTTCAATGTAGCCTATAATGTATTTCTATTTTGCAGTCATCTCAGTTTTCATTTGAAGCAATGTTTTATTCTTCGCTTGTTTGTAACAATTGCAAAGACATTGGCAACTTTGTATTTGTAGTCAACTTTGTTCTGAAGTTGACTACAGCGGAGATCTTCTGTGTATAAGGTGACGTGAAATGGCAAAGAAGCATCTAACAACCTACTCATCTGTTCTACCAGTGGTCTGAGGTAGTCAGTAAATAACAAGCATTTTCAAGTGTAACTTTAATGACAATGTTTTGGGGAAACAGCACGGCTACTAAAGATACATTGTACGAAGGTTCTGACGATTGCTTTGGGAAACGAGGCCCTGGTTATTTGCTAGTGCTTATTGCTCAAAGCGCTGGCTGTAAAGAGGAAGGGCTGCCCAGTGTTTAATTATATCACTGTCATCATGCTAATGCTTTCTACTGTGGCCATATTTGTAACAAGTTAAACATTTTTTTTATTTAACCTGTTGCATCTGCTTCGTAGTCCTTCATAGACCACTAGTCCATTGTATTATTGTGTGTTAATGTGACTATTTGAGTAACATACTGTATGCCTTTTGCTAATTTAAACATTATTGAAGGGTGTCTCATGATATAATATGAATGGGAGTATTTGATTTAAGATGGTTGCATGCATAATTCTATGCCAATAAATAGAGATCTATTGATACTTGTCTTGTGCTCTTTGCCATTGTCCAAATATTTGTGATAATGCTGATCATGTTTGTATGCTTAAATGTTCATTGCCTTTGCATATCATCACCATCACTATTAACGAACATACAATTATGAAACTTCAGAAGCTATTTTAAATACATTTTCTTGGTCCTAAGGTCATGAAATGTTCATATTACATTGCAGGGAGTTTCTGTACATTTTTTTTTTATTTTTTAGAGAATGTCATTTTCATCCACCAGCGTATTGAGTTCCTTTTTCTGCTATAAATATCAAGCAAAACTTCTGAAGTCGAGAACAAAAAAATATATATTGCAAGCAAAATATAAACCCAAAATATTGAGCAAAGAAATCATAATTGCAAGAAAAACATTTTACATGTGCTAACAAATTAGTTAAATAAAAATTATAGTTTTCACTGAAACATTTTTTATGTAAATGCGATTGTGATTAAACACCTCCTTCTTTGCATTAAATTGTTTTGGGGGCAGTTGTAAGTTTTGGCACATTCATTCTATCAGCATAGCACCCTGCATCCCACTACTGGTTTGCCTCTGAACCAAAGCAGGGTCGGTCCCTGGATGGGAGACCAGATGTAGCTGGAAGTGTGTTAGAGGATCAGTAGGGGGCACCCTTTACTCATCTTTCTCAGTGGTCATAAAAAATCTCATTGCACTTATAACATGAAGATGAACTATCACTCCTAAACTGGTTGACCACTGGGGATGCATCCTCTACCCTGCCGACACAGAATGGATTGATTGAAAGGATGTATATAGCACCTTTCTACTTACTGAACTGTTTTGCATAACCTCAGTAAGAAAAGAAACGTCCTCTCACTGTCAACTGCGTTTATTTTCAGCAAACTTAACAAGTGTTAATATTTGTATGAACGTAAAATTCAACAGCTGAGACATAAACTGAACAAGTTCCACAGACATGTGACTAACAGAAATGGAGTAATGTGTCCCTGAACAAAGGGGGGGTCAAAAGTAACAGTCAGTATCTGGTGTGGTCACCAGCTGCATTAAGTACTGCAGTGCATCTCCTCGTGGACAGCACCAGATTTGTGCTATTGGCTGTACCTTTGTTTATCCCATATGTAACTCTGTGTTTGTGTCGCACTGCTTTGATTTACCTTGGCCAGGTCGCAGTTGTAAATGATAACTTGTTCTCAACTGGCCTACCTGGTTAAATAAAGGTGAAATATATATATTAAATATTTTTTAAATGGCCAGTTCTTGCTTTGAGATGTTACCCCACTCTTCCACCAAGGCATCTGCAAGATTCCGGACATTTCTGGGGGGAATGGCCCTAGCCCTCACCCTCCGATCCAACAGGTCCCAGACGTACTCAATGAGATTGAGATCCGGGCTCTACGCTGGCCATGGCAGAACACTGACATTCCTGTCTTACAGTAAATCACGCACAGAACGAGCAGTATGGCTGGTGGCATTCTCATGCTGGAGGGTCATGTCAGGATGAGCCTGCAGGAAAGGTACCACATGAGGGAGGAGGAAGTCTTTCCTTGTAAAGCACAGCGTTGAAAATGCCTGCAATGACAAGCTCAGTCCGATGATGCTGTGACACACCGCCCCAGACCATGACAGACCATCCACCTCCAAATCAATCCCGCTCCAGAGTACTGGCCTTGGTATAATGCTCATTCCTTCAACGATAAACGCGAATCCAACCATCACCCCTGGTGAGACAAAACCGTGACTCGTCAGCAAAGAGCACTTTTTGCCAGTCCTGTCTGGTCCAGCGATGGTGGGTTTGTGCCCACAGGCGACGTTGTTGCTGGTGATGTCTGGTGAGGAACTGCCTTACAACAGGCCTACAAGCCCTCAGTCCAGCCTCTCTCAGCCTATTGCGGACAGTCTGAGCACTGATGGAGGGATTGGGCGTTCCTGGTGTAACTCGGACAGTTGTTGTTGCCATCCTGTACCTGTCCCGCAGGTGTGATGTTCGGATGATCCTGTACAGGTGTTGTTACACGTGGTCTGCCACTGCAAGGATGATCAGCTGTCCGTCCTGTCTCCCTGTAACACTGTCTTAGGCATCTCACAGTACGGACATTGCAATTTATTGCCCTGGACACATCTGCAGTCCTCATGCCTCCTTGCAGCATGCCAAAGGCGCGTTCACGCAGATGAGCAGGGACACTGGGCATCTTTCTTTTGGTGTTTTTCAGAGTCGGTAGAAAGGCCTCTTTAGTGACCTAAATTTTAATTGCCTACTGTCTGTAAGCTGTTAGTGTCTTAACGACCGTTCCACAGGTGCATGTTCATTAACTGTTTATGGTTCATTGAACAAGCATGGGAAACAGTGTTTAAACCCTTTACAATGAAGACCTGTGAGGTTATTTGGATTTTTACGAATTTCTTTGAAAGACAGGGTCCTGAAAAAGGGACGTTTGATTTTTTGCTGTGTTTAGTAAGTGGGAAACTCACCTCATCCACCACCAATGTTTGGAACACGCTTGGGTAATGCACAGCAAACACATGGTGGAGAGGTGAGGAGTGATCTATGCCAATTATGAGTGAGGTAGATGATTAGATGGCCATGATGGAATGGGGCCAGGTTGGTAATTTAGCCAGGACACTGGGGTTAACACCCCTGGTCTTTCAAGTGCCAAGAATCGGGACATCCGTTTAGCGTCCCATCCCAAAAATGTCACCATACACAGGGTATTGTCGTCACTGCCCTGGAGCATTGGGATTTGATATTGAGGGAAGTGTGCCCCCCTTCTTGCATTTCAGATGCATTTCCTTGCATAATCTTTTTCACTTAATAATTTTTTCTCCCAATATTGTGTTTAGGTTTTGCTTTCAATATCATTATTTTTGTTTGCATTACTGAATCATGTTGATCTCTACTTCAGAAATTTTGCATGATATTAATGGCACAGTCAGACCTCTTCACTTTTTCCACATTTTGTTACGTTACAGCGAAACGATTAAATAAAAATATTTTATCATATATCTATACACAATACCCCATAATGACAGTGAAAACAGGTTTTTATCAATTTTGCCAATTTATTACATACAACAGAAATACCTAATTTACATAAGTATTCAGACCCTTTGCTATGAGACTCGAAATTGAGCTCAGGTGCATCCTGTTTCCATTGATCATCCTTGAGATGTTTCTAGAACTTGATTGGAGTCCACCTGTGGTAAATTCAATTGATTGGACATGATTTGGTAAGGCACACACCTGTCTATATAAGGTCCCATAGGTGACACTGCATGTCAGAGCAAAACCAAGCCATGAGGTCGAAGGAATTGTCCATAGAGCTCCGATACAGGATTGTGTCGAGGCACAGATCTGGGTAAGGGTACCAAGAAATGTTTGCAGCATTGAAGGTCCCCAAGAACACAGTGGCAACCATCATTCTTAAATGGAATACGTTTGGAACCACCAAGGCTCTTCCTAGAGCTGGCCGCCTGGCCAAACTGAGAAATTGGGGGAGAAGGCCTGGGCCAGGGAGATGACCAAGAATCCGATTATCACTCTGACAGAGCTACTGAGATCTACTGTGGAGATGGGAGAACATTCTAGAAGGACAACCATCTCTGCAGCACTCCACCAATCAAGCCTTTATGGTAGAGTGGCCAGACGGAAGCCACTCCTCAGTAAAAGGCACATGACAGTCCCCATTGGAGTTTGCCAAAAGGCACCTAAAGGACTCTCCGACCATGAGAAACAAGATTCTCAGGTTTGTTGAAACCAAAGTTGAACTCTTTGGCCTGAATGCTAAGCGTCACATCTGGAGGAAACCTGGCACCATCCCTACGGTGAAGCATGGTGGTGGCAGCATCATGCTGTGGGGATGTTTTTCAGGGACTGGGAGACTCGTCAAGATCGAGAGAATGATGAACGGAGCAAAGTACAGAGAGATCCTTGATGAAAACCTGCTCCAGAGTCCTCAGGAACTCAGACTGGGGCTAAGATTCACCTTCCAACAGGACAACAACCCAAAGCACACTGACAAGACAAGGCTGGAGTGACTTCAGGACAAGTCTCTGAATGTCCTTGAGTTGCCGAGCCAGAGCCCGGACTTGAACCCGATCGAATATCTCTGGACCTGAAAATAGCTGTGCAGCGACGCTCCCCATTCAACCTGACAGAGCTTGAGAGGATCTGCAGAGAAGAATGGGAGAAACTCCCCAAATACAGGTGTGTCAAGCTTGTAGCATCATACCCAAGAAGACTCGAGGCTGTAATCGCTACCGAAGGTGCTTCAACAATGTACTGAGTAAAGGGTCTGAATACTAATGTAAATGTGATATTTCAGTTTTGTATTTTTTACACATTAGCAAAAATGTATAAAAAGCTGTTTTTGCTTTGTTGTTATGAGGTATTGTGTGTCAAAAAACGTGGGGGAAATCAATTTAGTTCATTTTATAATAAGGCTGTAACATAACAAAATCTGGAAAAAGTCATGTTCAACTATAGTATGCATGTGCAGAATCTTCTGGAAAGCAGTGAAGCAAACCTTCCCACAGGGCACTCCAGCTCTGTCCATGTGAGGAGCAACTGTGCAGAAACTGGCCTCATAACAGTTTTAGAGATGAGGTGAGAAGGGATTCTAATACTAAAATGTATACTAGTAACCCTGAAAATCAACTTCTTGGCCCATACTGTAGTTGCTTGATCATGTGAACACTTGTCCTTCACTGATGATGGAAATCTAGTGATCGTGGAACCCATCACCACATTTTGCACTATGTATGTTTGTCACCAGAGATCTGGGTCTGTATACAGGTCATGGCTGATATAATTGGTTAAAGGGAGGTGGTAAATTCTGCATTCTTCAGCAGTCACCTTGACATCCTATTGAAAATAATCGGAAAGTGTCTTTATTCAAAAGAGATGCCTACCCACCCACCCGTAGACTACTTCCAAAGAGAGGTCATAGAAAAACAAATATGAAACGGATGATATGGAAGTACTTAGACTAAGAATGTACAGTGCCTTCAGACAGTATTCACACCCCTAGACTTTTTCCACATTTTGTTGTGTAACAACCTGAATTTAAAAATTATTAAATCAAGATTTTTTTGTCACTGTCCTACATACACATACCCCATAATGTTAAAGTGGATTTGTGTTTTTTGACATTTTTACCAGTGAATTAAAAATGAAAATCTGGAATGTCTAGTCAATAAGTATTCAACCCCTTTGGTATGGCAAGGCTAAATAAGTTCAGGAGTAAACATTTGCTTTACGCTGGGAGACTCCCAGATACTGGGAGATTAATTCGCCTTTCAGCAGGACAATAACCTAAAACACAAGACCAAATCTACACTGGAGTTGCTTACCAAGAAGACAGTAGATGTTAGTTTTGACTTACATCTACTTGAAAATATATTCCAAGACCTGAAAATGGTTGTCTAGCAATGATTTTTTTAAATCTATATGACAGAGTTTGGATAATTTTAAAAGAATAATGGGCAACTATTGCACAATCCAGGTGTGGAAAGCTCTTATAAAGACTGACAGCTGTGATCACTGCTAAATGTGCTTCTACAAAGTATTCACTCAGGGGTGTGAATCCTTATGTAAGTGAGATATTTCTGTGTTGCATGTATAATACATTTCTATAAACATGTTTTCGCTGTAGTTATGGGAGGAAAAAATAATAAATGTAATCCATTTTGAATTCAGGCGGTAACACAACAAAATATGGAATAAGTCAAGGGGTGTGAATACTTTCTGAAGGCTCTGTAAATATATTATAAACCATTTAAATTGCCACAATTGCAGTTCCCAAGTTTTAGTCAGCAAAAGAGTTCCAGCGCCTAGTGCATCAGCGCTGCCGACTTATTGCGTTTGCTCTACAGCGGCTCCTCTCTTTCCTTCTAATCTTATTCCCTCTTTCTCCTCTGAAGGTTAATTACTTATAGATAGTTAAGGATTACAGAGGGAGAAAAAAAAGCAGCCAATTGATCTCTTCCCTGGTGTGCCCACCCCTGCAATGTCACCAATTTACACATTGGGACAGAGCCCTAGATTATCTGCTTGCATCGATCGATTCCTCCTCTGTGTTCTCTCTTTCTCTTTCCCCCTACCTCCTTCTTTCTTTCTCTCTCCAAATCTCATTAGGCTGAAAAGCAGCGTTTTCATACCTGCCCCTTTGTTCCCTTTTCACCTCCATCTAATTTCTTTGTATTTTTTTCAGCCTCTGTCTGTTGAGGGTCTGTGAGTCAATAGCTCACGTTAAATGGGCTTCATCGATTGTTGTTGACGAATGATAGTCATCGGGAGACAATGCCTCCTAAACGATGGAAGGTGAAGAGACCGACCATGGAGGCTGCCCACTGGACACATGACGTCATTTAAACGTGGATAATTGGCTAATGTTTGGTTTAGACGTTGATCAGTGAGATTACAACCTATTTTCACCTACTCAAAAAGACAGCCAGAAGTTAGTTGAATTTCCAATGTGTTATCAACGCTGTTCGAGATTCTGCTCAGATTATTACAACAATTGGGGCGGCAGGGTAGCCTAGTGGTTAGAGCGTTGGACTAGTAACCGGAAGGTTGCAAGTTCAAACCCCCGAGCTGACAAGGTACAAATCTGTCGTTCTGCCCTTGAACAGTTAACCCCACTGTTCCTAGGCTGTCATTGAAAATAAGAATTTGTTCTTAACTGACTTGCCTAGTTAAATAAAGGAAAAAAATAAAAATTGTGAAGATCTCGGATGGCCTATGCATACCTACATTTATTCCACAAACTTCAAAGTGTTTCCTTTCAAATTGTATCAAGAATATGCATATCATCGCTTTAGGGCCTGAGTTACAGGTAGTTAGATTTGGGTATGTCATTTTAGGCGAAATTTTAAAAAAAGGGTCGGATCCTGATGACGTTTTAAGGAGATCACAATGATCATGGATACATTAGAACTAGTGGATATATGGAGACTGAAAACCCCTGACCTAGTGAGATCTACATGGAGGAGGCTTAATCGAGCGAGCCGTCTTGATTACTTACTAGTCTCATTCTTGCTGGCATCAAAAGTAAAAACAAGTACATTAATCAGTGACAGAATGCGATCGGACCACCATCTAATTGGCCTCCATATAACTTAGAGAATTTCCACGTGGACGGGGATATTGGAAATTTAAAGCCTATTGGATGACAATTTGTTCTAAACTAAGACAAAATAACCCATAATTGACTTTTGTTTTACAACATACGTACAGCACATCCTCTTATTGTATGGGGCAATTTTAAATGTACTTTTAGAGGCAATTCAATACAATACTCATCGTTAAAACAAAAGCAGTTTAGGTCAAAAGAGATTAGACTAATAAAGGAAATAGAGGAAGTAACAGCCAGGTCGATGGTAATGGAAACTGTAAATAAGTTAGGAAAAACAAAAAGAAATGGAGGTACTTATTCAAGAACGATCGAGTGTAATGTATTACAAAAGTAAAGCGAATTAGATGGAAAATTGTGTAGAATGCAGAATATTTTTCTGGAATCTTCAACATAGAAATGCTACCAAAAATAATTTACAGAAACTTGTTACAAACAATGGACTCATCCATGATTCACCAAATTATATTTTGAAAGAGGAAGGAAAATATTTTCAGCAGATGTTTTCTTTTCTGTCACCTACATTTCCACAGAATGATGTGAACTGTAAGGATTTCTTTCCTAATAATAATAAAGGCAAATTAACAAATTCACAGAAAAACCTATGTGAAGGCCAACTTACAGAAGAGGACATTTTTGAGGCAATAAAATATTTTTAGTCTGCAAAAACACCAGGGCTTGATGGTATACCACTAGAGGTATACTATATGTACTCAGAGATCCATTATTAGCATGTTTAATTACTCCTATAAAAATGGTAGACTTTCAGGTACTCAACAAGAAGGTCTGATTTCATTACTACATAAACAGGTGGTAAGTATAAAGATTCAGTCCATTTATAAAAGTGGAGGTGTCTTACACTTCAATGGTGTGATGTGAAAATCTTGGCCAAATGCATAGCACATAGAATAAAAAAAGGTTTTACCAGATACAGTGGGGCAAAAAAGTATTTAGTCAGCCACCAATTGTGCAAGTTCTCCCACTTAAAAAGATGAGAGAGGCCTGTAATTTTCATCATAGGTACACTTCAACTATGACAGACAAAAAAAACAACAAAAAAACATCCAGAAAATCACATTGTAGAATTTTTAATGAATTTATTTGCAAATTATGGTGGGAAATAAGTATTTGGTCATCTACAAACAAACAAGATTTCTGGCTCTCACAGACCTGTAACTTCTTCTTTAAGAGGCTCCTCTGTCCTCCACTCGCTACCTGTATTAATGGCACCTGTTGAACCTGTCCACAACCACAAACAGTCACACTCCAAACTCCACTATGGCCAAGACCAAAGAGCTGTCAAAGGACACCAGAAACAAAGTTGTAGACCTGCACCAGGCTGGGAAGACTGAATCTGCAATAGGTAAGCAGCTTGGTTTGAAGAAATCAACTGTGGGAGCAATTATTAGGAAACGGAAGACATACAAGACCACTGATAAGCTCCCTCGATCTGGGGCTCCACGCAAGAACTCACATCGTGGGGTCAAAATGATCACAAGAACGGTGTGCAAAAATCCCAGAACCACACAGGGGGACCTAGTGAATGACCTGCAGAGAGCTGGGACCAAAGTAACAAAGCCTACCATCAGTAACACACTACGCCGCCAGGGACTCAAATCCTGCAGTGCCAGACGTGTCCCCCTGCTTAAGCCAGTACATGTCCAGGCCCGTCTGAAGTTTGCTAGAGAGCATTTGGATGATCTAGAAGAAGATTGGGAGAATGTCATATGGTCAGATGAAACCAAAATAGATATTTTTGGTAAAAACTCAACTAGGACAAAGAATGCTAAGTTGCATCCAAAGAACACCATACCTACTGTGAAGCATGGGGATGGAAACATCATGCTTTGGGGCTGTTTTTCTGCAAAGGGACCAGGACGACTGATCCGTGTAAAGGAAAGAATGAACGGGACCATGTATCGTGAGATTTTGAGTGAAAACCTCCTTCAATCAGCTAGGGCATTGAAGATGAAACGTGGCTGGGTCTTTCAGCATGAAAATGATCCCAAACACACCGCCCGGGCAACGAAGGAGTGGCTTCGTAAGAAGCATTTCAAGGTCCTGGAGTGGCCTAGCCAGTCTCCAGATCTCAACCCCAAAGAAAATCTTTGGAGGGAGTTGAAAGTCCGTGTTGCCCAGCAACAGCCCCAAAACATCACTGCTCTAGAGGAGCTCTGCATGGAGGAATGGGCCAAAATACCAGCAACAGTGTGTCACGACTTCTGCCGAAGTCGTTGCCTCTCCTTGTTCGGGTGGTGCTCGGCGTTCAACGTCACCGGTCTTCTAGCCATCATTGATCCTTTTTTCATTTTCCATTGGTTTTGTCTTGTCTTTCCACACACCTGTTTTCAATCCCATTCATTACCTGTTGTGTATTTAACCCTCTGTTTCCCCTCATGTCTTTGTCAGAGATTGTTTTATTGTCAGTATAGTGTGATTGTTGCATAGGTGCGCGTCGGGTCCTCGTACCCATGTTTGGTTTGTTTGTACATTTATTGTTATGGAGCATACTCGTGGAACTTTATTAAAAGACTCCATTTTACACTCAGTTTGACTCTCCTGCGCCTGACTTCCCTGCCACCTATTACACCTATGCATGACACAGTGTGTGAAAACCTTGTGAAGACTTACAGAAAACGTTTGACCTCTGTCATTGCCAACAAAGGGTATATAACAAACTATTGAGATAAACTTTTATTATTGACCAAATACTTATTTTCCACCATAATTTGCAAATAAATTCATAAAAAATCATACCATGTGATTTTCTGGATTTTTCTTTCTCATTTTGTCTGTCATAGTTGAAGTGTACCTTTGATGAAAATTACAGGCCTCTCTCATCTTCTTAAGTGGGAGAACTTGCACAATCGGTGGCTGACTAAATACTTTATTGCCCCACTGTATATGAATGATATTATGAATAGAAACGGGAATTATATAGGAATATCTGCTCAATCCAAATTTACCATCAACTGATTGCAGCGTTACCACAAATATGCAGGAGGCAAGTGGAAAAAGGAGAAGGTAGGGAACTTGTTTGCCTGCCAAATATTAAAGATACAAATTTGCCTGAAAGGAATTGACATAAATAGAAAAATATGCCATTTTCATTTGAGGACAAAAAAAGGTTGACCACTGTGCCATACAGGTTGTAAAATAAATGGTAAGAGATTTTCGATGTACCGATTCCATGGCACATGGTTTATGAACTGGTACAAAACACAACACTTGATTCAACATTTTAAATTATTATATGCAAATCTAGCTATACAACAATGTCAGCTCTGTAGATTTTGCTGCGAAGAGACAGAATCAATAGATAATTTATTCTGGTATTGCCCCTGTGTAAATTGTTTCTGGTCACAGGTACAGGAATGGTTAAAAAATCGCAACATGCACTTATAAATTAACCTTACAAAAAGCAGTGTTGGGCGATATGGAAAGCCATAGTCAGGTTTTCATCTTTAGCTCACAATCTGTGGATACATTACGATTAGAAAGGTAAAAAAAATTAAAACATCACAGCACAATTGAAAAATATATGGCACATGGAAACCAAACGAGGGTGGTCTATGGTAATAGGTTGGAGGGGCTGAGAGTGGCTGAGGGTTGGGATTAAAGAGCAGAGGTATATGGTAATAGGTGGGAGGGGCTGAGAGTGGCTGAGGGTTGGGAATAAAGAGTTTATGTTTGGTAATGTATTATTGTTATGTGACTGCTTTATATAAAACTACCAAGTATGCAAAATGTGTGCGTAAAAATGTATATGTAAAATGTATGTATATGTAGCAGAAAAGCTGTAAAATATATATAAAATATTTTGGTTTTGAAAGAAAAACAAATTTTTGTCCATTAAAATGACATCAAATTAATCAGAAATACAATGTAGACATTGTTAATTTTGTAAATGACTATTGTAGCTGGAAACAGGCAGATTTTTTATGGAATATCTACATAGGCATACAGAGGCCCATTATCAGCAACCATCACTCCTGTGTTCCAATGGCACATTGTGTTAGCTAATCCAAGTTTATCATTTTAAAATGCTAATTGATCATTAGAAAACCCTTTTGGAATTATGTTAGCACAGCTGAAAACTGTTGCTCTGATTAAAGAAGCAATAAAACTGGCCTTCTTCAGACAAGTTGAGTGTCTGGAGCATCAGCATTTGTGGGTTCGATTACAGGCTCAAAACGGCCAGAAACAAAGAACTTTCTTCTGAAACTCGTCAGTCTATTCTGGTTCTATGAAATTAAGGCTATTCCATGCAAGAAACTGAATATCTCGTACAACGCTGTGTGCTACTTCCGTCACAGAACAGTGCAAACGGGCTCTAACCAGAATAGAAAGAGGAGTAGGAGGCCCCGGTGCACAACTGAGCAAGAGGACAAGTACATTAGAGTGTCTAGTTTGAGAAAGTGGTCCTCACAAGTCCTCAACTGGCTATTCATTAAGTAGTACCCGCAAAACACCCGTCTCAACGTCAACAGAGAAGAGGCAACTCCGAGATGCTGGCCTTTTAGGCAGAGTTGGAAAAAAAAGCCATACCTCAGACTGGCCAATAAAAAGAAAAGATTAAGATGGGCAAAATAACACAGACACTGAACAGAGGAACTCTGCCTAGAAGGCCAGCATCCCGTTGTCGCCTCTTCACAGTTGACGTTGAGACTGGTGTTCTGCGGGTACTATTTAATGAAGCTGCCAGCTGAGGACTTTTACTATGTTACTCCATTACACTGCACACTATCCTATCCCATCTGGATGAAAAGAATACCTACAGTGGGGCAAAAAAGTATTTAGTCAGCCACCAATTGTGCAAGTTCTCCCACTTAAAAACATGAGAGAGGCCTGTAATTTTCATCATAGGTACACTTCAACTATGACAGACAAAGTTAGAGAGAAAAAATCCAGAAAATCACATTGTAGGATTTTTAATGAATTTATTTGCAAATTATGGTGGAAAATAAGTATTTGGTCAATAACAAAAGTTTATTTCAATACTTTGTTACATACCCTTTGTTGGCAATGACAGAGGTCAAACGTTTTCTGTAAGTCTTCACAAGGTTTTCACACACTGTTACTGGTATTTTGGCCCATTCCTCCATGCAGATCTCCTCAAGAGCAGTGATGTTTTGGGGCTGTTGCTGGGCAACACGGACTTTCAACACCCTCCAAAAATTTTCTATGGGGTTGAGATCTGGAGACTGGCTTGGCCACTCCAGGACCTTGAAATGCTTCTTACGAAGCCACTCCTTCGTTGCCCGGGCGGTGTGATTGGGATCATTGTCATGCTGAAAGACCCAGACACGTTTCATCTTCAATGCCCTTGCTGATGGAAGGAGGTTTTCACTCAAAATCTCACGATATATGGTCCCGTTCATTCTTTCCTTTACACGGATCAGTCGTCCTGGTCCCTTTGCAGAAAAACAGCCCCAAAGCATGATGTTTACACCCCCATGCTTCACAGTAGGTATGGTGTTCTTTGGATGCAACTCAGCATTCTTTGTCCTCCTAACATGACGAGTTGAGTTTTTACCAAAAAGTTCTATTTTGGTTTCATCTGACCATATGGCATTCTTCCAATCTTCTTTTGGACCATCCAAATGCTCTCTAGCAAACTTCAGACGGGCCTGGACATGTACTGGCTTAAGCAGGGGGACACGTCTGGCACTGCAGGATTTGAGTCCCTGGCGGCGTAGTGTGTTACTGATGGTAGGCTTTGTTACTTTGGTCCCTGCTCTCTGCAGGTCATTCACTAGGTCCCCCCATGTGGTTCTGGGATTTTCGCTCACCATTTTTGTGATCATTTTGACCCCACGGGGTGAGATCTTGCGTGGAGCCCCAGATCGAGGGAGATTATCAGTGGTCTTGTATGTCTTCCATTTCCTAATAATTGCTCCCACACTTGATTCCTTCAAACCAATCTGCTTACCTATTGCAGATTCAGTTTTCCCAGCCTGGTGCAGGTCTACAACTTTGTTTCTGGTGTCCTTTGACAGCTCTTTGGCCTCGGCCATAGTGGAGTTTGGAATGTGACTGTTTTGAGGTTGTGGACAGGTGTCTTTTATACTGATAACAAGTTCAAACAGGTGCCATTAATACAGGTAACGAGTGGAGGACAGAGGAGCCTCTTAAAGAAGAAGTTACAGGTCTGTGAGAGCCATACATCTTGCTTGTTTGTAGGTGACCAAATACTTATTTTCCACCATAATTTGCAAAAAATTCATTAAAAATCCTACAATGTGATTTCTGGACTTTTCTTCTCATTTTGTCTGTCATAGTTGAAGTGTACCTATAATGAAAATTACAGGCCTCTTTCATCTTTTTAAGTGGGAGAACTTGCACAATTGGTGGCTGACTAAATACTTTTTTGCCCCACTGTATTGTATGTAAGAATGCTGTTCATTAATGCCCTGGGTCTCAACCCCTCCCTGTGGAACTGGGTCCTGGACTTTCTGATGGGCCACCCCCAGGTGGTGAAGGTACGAAACAACATCTCCACTGACCCTCAACACTGGGGCCCCACAAGAGTGTGTGCTCAGCCCTCTCCTGTACTCCCTGTTCACCCATGACTGAATGGCTGTGCACGCCTCCAACTCAATCATCAAGTTTGCAGACGACACAACAATAGTGGGCTTGATCACCAACAACGACGAGACAGCCTACAGGGAGAAGGTGAGGGCACTTGGAGTGTGGTGTCAGGAAAACAACCTCTCACTCAACGACAACAAAACAAAGGAGATGATCGTGGACTTCAGGAAACAGCAGAGGGAACCCCCCCATCCCCATCCACACCAAAGGGTCAGCAATGTAGAAGATGGAAAGATTTAAGTTCCTGGGCGTACACATCACTGACAAATTGAAATGGTCCACCCACACAGACAGTGTGGTGAAGAAGGTGCAACAGCGCCTCTTCAGTCTCAGGAGGCTGAAGAAATTTGGCTTGTCACCCGAAACCCTGACAAACTTTTACAGATGCACAATCGAGAGCATCCTGTCGGGCTGTATCACAGCCTGGTACGGCAACTGCACCGCCCTCAACCGCAAGGCTCTCCAGAGAGTGGTGCGGTCTGCTCAACGCATCACTGGGGGAAACTACCTGCCCTCCATGACACCTACAGCACCCGATGTCACAGTAAGGCCAAAAAGATCATCAAGGACAACAACCACCCAAGCCACTACCTGTTCACACCATTATCATTCAGAAGGCGAGGTCAGTACAGGTGCATCAAAGCTGGGACCGAGAGATAGAAGATGTTTCGTGAGGTTATTTTCCTGACACCACACTCCGAGGGCCCTCACCTCCTCCCTGAAGGCCGTCTCGTCGTTGTTGGTAATCAAGCCTACCACTGTTGTGTCGTCCGCAAACTTGATGATTGAGTTGGAGGCGTGCGTGGCCACGCAGTCGTGGGTGAACAGGGAGTACAGGAGAGGGCTCAGAACGCACCCTTGTGGGGCCCCAGTGTTGAGGATCAGCGGGGCGAATGCTGCCATCAATCCACGGTTTCTGGTTAGGGAATGTTTTAATCATTGCTATGGGAACGACATCTTCAACGCACGTTCTAATGAACTCGCACACCGAATCAGAGTATTCGTCAATGTTGTTGTCTGACGCAATACGAAACATGTCCCAGTCCACGTGATGGAAGCAGTCTTGGAGTGTGGAATCAGCTTGGTCGGACCAGCGTTGGACAGACCTCAGCGTGGGAGCTTCTTGTTTTAGTTTCTGTCTGTAGGCAGGGAT
This sequence comes from Oncorhynchus masou masou, assembly GCF_036934945.1. Classification (NCBI taxonomy): domain Eukaryota; kingdom Metazoa; phylum Chordata; class Actinopteri; order Salmoniformes; family Salmonidae; genus Oncorhynchus; species Oncorhynchus masou. The sequence continues at coordinate 36,583,181 of NC_088229.1, forward strand.
CAGCAAAATGGAGTCGTGGTCAGCTTTTCCGAAAGGAGGGCGGGGCAGGGCCTTATATGCGTCGCGGAAGTTAGAATAACAATGATCCAAGGTTTTGCCAGCCCTGGTTGCGCAATCGATATGCTGATACAATTTAGGGAGTCTTGTTTTCAGATTAGCCTTGTTAAAATCCCCAGCTATAATGAATGCAGCCTCAGGATGTATGGATTCCAGTTTGCAAAGAGTCAAATAAAGTTCGTTCAGAGCCATCGATGTGTCTGCTTGGGGGGGAATATATACGGCTGTGATTATAATCGAAGAGAATTCTCTTGGTAGCTAATGCGGTCGACATTTGATTGTGAGGAATTCTAAATCAGGTGAACAGAAGGATTTGAGTTCCTGTATGTTTCTATGATCACACCATGTCTCGTTAGCCATAAGGCATATGCCCCCGCCCCTCTTCTTACCAGAAAGATGTTTGTTTCTGTCGGCGCGATGCATGGAGAAACCCGCTGGCTGCACCGCCTCAGATAGCGTCTCTCCAGTGAGCCATGTTTCCGTGAAGCAAAGAACGTCTCTGATGTCCCTCTGGAATGCTACCCTACACTGAGTGTGCAAAACGTGAAGAACATGACATTTCACCAGGTGAATCCTGGTGAAGGCTATGATCCCTTATTGATTTCACTTGTTAATTATGTCCACTTCATTCAGTGTAGATGAAGGGGAGGAGACAGGTTAAGTCTTGAGACGACTGAGACATGGACTGTATATGTGTGCCATTCAGAGGGTGAATGGGCAAGACAAAGGATTTAAGTGCCTTTGAAGTGCCTTTGCCAGGTGCACTGGTTTGAGTATGTCAAGAACTGCAGCACTGCTGGGTTTTCCACGCACAGTTTCCCCTGTGTATCAAGAATGGTCCACCACCCAAAGGGCATCCAGCCAACTTGACACAACTGTGGGAAGCATTGGAGTCAACATGGGCCAGCATCAGTGTGGAACGCTTTCGACAATTTGAGTAGTCCATGCCCTGACACATTTAGGTTGTTCTGAGGGCAAAGGGGGAGCAACTCAATATTAGGAAGATGTTTCTAGTGTTTTGTACACTCAGTGTATAATATTTATACCTTTGTATATAATCCTCTATTTTGTGCCATAACTCATTCTCTCCCAAGCAGCATACCTATTTTCTCCCTTGTAATGCCCTATGAAGTAACCTTTGTTAAACTGCATTTTCCCCAAGCTCATGCTTTAAAGAGTTGTCACATGATATGAGTGGGAATATTACATCAAGGATGCATCTCAATTGTATTTCCTTCATTCTTTGCGTCCTCTCTCCTCACTTCCTTCTCTAAGCTCATTGGAAGAGAAGGTCAGAGGGGAGTGCCTTTTGGATCTTCTCCTCCAATGCGTTTTGAGAAGGTGGCAAGGATAGAGGATATGCAGAATCAAGGAAATGCTATTTAGATTTACCCCTGCCCCATGCTGCTTAAATCAAAAAGTGGGCTGGCCGATATGGCCACGATCCAACGATCTCCTCCTTGCTGTTCTCTTAACTCTCACATTACAGTTGCTTCCTGTGTGTTTCCTTTCCCCTCTTCTTTTCTCTTTTAAGTGGTTGACTGTGAAGGCAGAGGGGTGGTTTTGACGCATTGGGGAGTTCAGTATCTGTCTGTGGCCTAAGCAAGGCTATCAGGCAAATAGCAGCCTGTTTTTGTGCACTCTGCTATAGAAGCAAGCCAGTATCGATGAACTTGACAGAAGTTTAGCCATGTGGAGAGCAGCTCCCTAAGGAGGCAATCTTGACCCTTTTTACTCTGGTTGCTAATGTGAGTTGGAGGGACGTCAGGCGTAGGGAGTTTTATCATTTCCTTTTTCCTAGTTACTTACACTCTATATATTCCCAGCCATAACCTTGGTATTTGGCTGTTTTGTGACTTTTCACACAGAACGTTAGTACTTCTGATCTGGAGTGAATGTTTTTTTTTCTACATGTTGTCTGTGTATCCTGTTCATCATCTGTCGGTATTTTCTGTTTATTGTGGCAGCACAATTTCACCAAGTCAAATTCCTGTACATCAGAATCACCTTTATTTGCCAAGTACATTTACACATACCCAGAATGTTCCTTAGTGAGAAGGTGCTGCCAGCAATAGACAATATGCAAACAGAATAGAGACACAAGTCCACATAGACATGCAAATGTTTTTAGTGAATAAAGGTGATTCTGAAAAGTAAGATTTTCTGACCCATCTGATTTAAATACAGTTGATAGCTAGTACGTTTTGTGTTTGAATTGTCCAGACACAGCTAAATCATGCACTGCATCGTTAGATGGGCCGAACACATTGACTCTTTGCTAGGGTTGCAAAAACCTACGGTAATCTATGGTAACCTTGGTAAATTATACTTGAATTACTTTTAACAATGTATTCACATATAGTATATATTTTTTTATATCTGTGTCCATATTGTCCATGTGTTTCTAGTGGATATACCATATGGTTCAAGAGAAATTATAAACTGGGTGGTTCGAGCCCTGAATGCTGATTGGCTGAAAGCTGACCGTATACCACGGGTATGACCAAACATTTATTTTTACTGTTCTAATTATGTTGGTAACCAGTTTATAATAGCAATAAGGCACCTCGGGGGTTTGTGATATATGGCCAATATACCACGGCTAATGGCTGTGTCCTAGCGCTTCGCGATGCGTCGTAAGAACTGCCCTTAGCCGTGGTATATTGGCCATATATCACACCCCTCAGGCCTTATTGCTTAAATAGCCTAAATAATGTTAAAACGCAGCTAATCAACAATGGCATTATTTTCATTTAACTCTGCAACTCCTCCAACTACTTACTTTTTTCACAACTGCCACCAGTTTGGTGCCAAAACATTTACAAAGACATTGACATAGTAAAAATGAATATAAAGGATATGTCATCCTGAAACCCTCATATTAAAAGGCAATGATATTGACTGAGTTGATGGTTTATACTTAGGACAATGTTTAACAGCTTTGTAATACATTTTTAAAATTTTAAAATCATCTTATTTGATGATAATTACAGGCACCTGTGATAATCTGATGTACCCAAAAAGGCCACTAGCTGTCATGTGATAGAATTCCATGAAATCCTTGAAAGTTACCAATATTCTGGTAGTTTACTGGTGAACTTCAAAAGTTACCAGTAATATACCCTCCCTTTGCAACGCTACTCTCGACCGTCCCCAGCTTGTCTTCATTGACCAGACCACCACTTTCTCTGAGCTTTGATTTACCACATGGGCCAGCCATTATGTCTCCTGTTATTATTTGTCATAAAAAGCAGCTGAATGGCGATCAACAGTGGGCCTATAAAAGGCACCAGAGTGTGAGATGATGTCTGCACGTCATCAATCAGACACAGTGGTGAAAACACAGGAATAGATTTTTTCTCAAAAGTCAACGATTAGGGTGTGTGTGAGAGAGAGGGGGGAGGGATGCAATGAAGAGTTGGAGGGGAGGAGAACGGTTTGATGATAGAATACTGTGAGAGAAGGGAAGGAGAAAAGCGAGTGAGAGAATAATGTTGAAACACTTCAAAGACATCAAGTTTTCGAGTGGCACTACAGCTACCTTAGTCATTATGTTGCTTTGGATTCTTCAAAAGTCTTGGTTTAACAATAAGTGGTTACTACGGTGTTATGCAATGCAACACTCTGCAATCAAATGATTGGATGGTCTTTACAGCGAGGCCTGATGAAATGATGTTACAGTAGCTACAAGTTGTACTACTACTTGTACCAAATAAATATCTCTATCAATCTTTCCCTCACATACGTAAGCTGATGGCTTTAAATGAGCTTTCCAACTCTCTGTAACACTTACTACAGCTCCATGGCCACTAAAGAAAGGAGGCCAGGAAACAAGGAGACAAGCAAAGGCAGCCACTGTTGAATTAGCATGAGTCATCCAATGGCAGTGACTCAATAATTCAGCTGTGAAGAGTCTGACTTGTGCTTGGATGGATTTATGCTGCACTTGCTACTCATCTACAGAACATGCCCTATCCATTCATACAACATAGACCCATACACAGTACAGTACATTCAGATCTGAGTCGGAGTTGTATTCTTATCATAGCCCTGGTGTAGTGGTATATTATTGTAATACCCACGCTGGCGCACTGACCCCTGCCTGTGTCTCATAATCATAACCATGTCTGACAGCCAGGGGTGTTGGGAGGCAAAACACTCATCCTCCTTTCTTCCTCTTCCTGGTAGGTTCTCTCCAGTTTTGCTTCTCTTGTCGCTCTCCTGGTTTCTTTGTCCTCAGGCTACATTGCGGAGGATGTCAGGAAAAGGTCAGCCAGATGCGCTCACAATAACTCCTTTTGTTTTAGAGGAGATGGGTTGTGGAGGAAGCCAATTTAGATGAAAGAGTAGGATATCTGTGATGTTTGGGGTTATTTGATGGGTCACAGCTCAGCTGTGTGCCCTCAGTTTTTCGTTCGATATTAGCACGAGGGTATACGGACAAGAGCAGGGTTAGGCCTTGATATAACACGAGGTGCACAAGTAAAAATAAATTCCATCTTTTTGTGCGCAAATTAATTGGAGTGTGAGTAGTCGGCTTTTGCCCAGGACAATAGGGTAGTGGAACCGTTATAACCCTGCGATCAGGCAGTTACTACATTATCCACATCCAGGCTCCCAGATATTGTACTTCCACGTCTTTTTTTCCTTTCTCTCATTGTTCAGCAGTGCAAGCAGGGACAAAAAGGCATGTCTCCAAGGATCAATTTGTCACTTACAGCGAGTTTGGAACCGAAGACAGAGGGAGCAGGAGAGACAAAGGCCCAGGCCATGTTAGACCCTGAGTGTGGTGATAAAGTGACTATATCTTACTTCCGCATCATTACCGTGACAACCGGCCACTGAGGGGGATGACACCAACGTGCACATCAGCCCTTCTCACACGAGCAGCAGTCCCTTTGATTCAACTCACCTCCAATCTCGCCATCTTTTTGCCTTTCTTCGCCCCCTCTTCTTCCGTCGTCTCTTTCTCAAATTGCTTTCCTCTGTCTCTCAGCTTACTCTTATAGAACGTGACTCTACACCAAAGCAAAACAGTGGGTTGTTCACAGCAGGACACAGGCACAACAAGGTTATTTATAGGGGCTTGTTTTCCCTTAAGATTCTAAATGCACTGCACTTTCTGCACAGAGCAATGACAGTAGTTGTCTGGTGTGTTAGAAGTGGTGAGAACCAGAGAGAGGTGTGTCTGGTAAGGTGGCCTTCACAGTGTGTTGCCATCGGCAAAGGCTCTTGGTTGTGTGTTATTACAGAATGAAGTAGAGGAACGCTGTCTTATCATGTTCTCATGTTATTGGTGGGATGTGAACCTGGGTCTCCTGCTTGGGAACCCAACGACGTCTTAACCATTCGACCAAATGTCCTCTGCTGACGAGCTTGACATTGGGCTTAATGCAGTGATCTGCTTCATGTAACAGATGACACGTTGGTTGGACAAAGAGACGCAGCGATCTGTAATGACGATAACGATGAAAGTTCCTCTGTCCGCGTCGTTTGTGATCATCGGCACTTCTGTTCAAAGAAGTGTGATCCTGGGTGTTGATGTGTTTGTTTCTCCATTACGTAAGCTTGGTCGTGTAGCTCGGCTCTTTTGTTGTTTGTTGCTTGGCTGCTTTGCTCTGAGATTCTCTCGCTATTCAGGTACCGCGATTCAACGGCATGTACTGTACATGTGTGCTTGTGAGAGAGCGAGAGAAATGTGTGAAGAGTGTGTCTGTGTGTGTTGGAGAGTGTGAAATGACTGTGGGTGTGAAGTGTGTACACACATTGCTATCATTTCAATGGTCTGTCAGACATTTGTCAGACAATTGGAATAATTGGTTGAACCGTGACCAAATTTCACAATTCATTGATTCTGTATACCTCAGTGAATAGAACACAATAATTATGTAATTACTTATTTTATCGGATGTATTTGCTCTATCGGCATGCCATGTCTGTTGGGTCTATCTTCACGGCGCGTTAAGTAAGATAGAAATAAGATGTCAACACTGTTCCCAGCCTACCCTTTGAATGACTGTGTCACAGAAATTCTAAAGCCACACTTCTAACCAGCAATTGCCTCGACCATTTTGTAACTCACCACACCAATAAATATATTTCAAGAAAGGCTCCCAGTTCCAAAATATCCTAGGAGCTTTCTGGGAAAGGCATTACACCATGACCACACAGCAGGAAATACCCAGGCCTATGTCAGCAACCGTAGGTTCGTATGTCACTTTATACCAGTCAGTGGCTTTCGACATAAGCTGACGTTGGCGTTTCATAAATGTTTCTGAAAGGCTGATCTGTTTTTTGTAGAGCCTGTCTATGTAGGTGTTACGAAGTCTGTATGTAGTTTGGCCTTTACACTATGTAAAACATATTTCGCAGTACTATGTGCTTTATGGTGGCCACAAGCATACATCTACAACTCAGCACCAACAGCAAATTGTTCTATAGCCCCTACATACTCTGTCCCCTCCGCCCCCTTACCCTGGCGTGACAGTTTGGTCACAAAGATGAATTCATCGTCAGCACTGCAGCCAAAACAGGTAATTTGATTGCCCCGACCACAAATTAAGTTAGTGTGATTCAATTTTCAATCTGGGCTTCTCTCACAACCATACATCACGGCCGACATATTTCATTACACAGCGAAACAGCGGGCACCCAGCAGTGACTCTCCTCCATATGAAGACATCATAGGAGCATTATGACATTTACTCAATAGTGCTGGTGCTGCTGGCCCCACAACAACAGCCTGCGTTCCCCCGGCGACCACAGCACAGCACAATACAGCAGCACAGCTATTTACAGCCACAGAGGAAATACCGATCTACTGCTGCTTGTCGGTTGGCTGCCGATCTTCTGTCTGCAAGATACGCACACGTCTAACTACACACATAATTTAATCAACGATTAATAGTTGCTCATTCCATCCATCTATGTTAGTTTGGAGATTTTGGCTTTAAGACACACACACACAGACAGTACAAGCACGACATGCTCATTCCTTTCGATCACAATTGAGCACCCATTAACTTGTCTTATGGCTTGTTTCTGTGGATTTTGAAGCAAATGGCCATCAGTCTCTCAGTCAGAAAGCATCATGGAGCCATGTTTGCTTGTTGTCTGGTTAAGAACAAGTGACGAGTGAGTGCTCAATCCCCCTGACGTCCCCCTCATTACCACCCAGCACAATGGAGCAAGCAGGTTTCTACTCAAACTACAAGGCTGTTCGTCAAGGTAACCATACAATGGGTGAACAGCTAGTGAACTCACACTAGGCACAGATGTATTTTTTTACTGTGTGTTTAATTGCCTTGAGAGGAGTTGACCGGAACAAATATGTGTGTCTTGTTGCTGATCCTGCAACACACATTCACAAAAGCCTACTCTGCTATTAGAGGTGGTGAGCTCTCAAAGTGGTCAGGGAGAGTATTGATAGTGTCTCAGAGTAGGAGTGCGGATCTAGGATCAGTTATGTTTTAAGATTACAATGAATGGACAAGGGGACACCTGGTCCGAGATCAGCACTCTTACTCTGAGACACTTTCTGAATACGGGCCCAGAACTCAATTTAAACCTTAGATTGACATTGTTGGCGGTCACTAATTTGGTCATTTTTGATTTGGTTGGTCTATTTAGCTCTCCTTATGAAAATATGGAAATAAGGTTGTCTTTTTCTGTCCCGGTTCACAGTATTTTTCAGCTCTTCTTCCTGCAGAGCAATAATCCCGTTGGCATTGTGCCTTCTGTCGTGAGGTGTTATAGTATTTCCACACTATGTGGTCTCTGTGCTCTGTCGCAGGTTTCTTTTGAACTGTGCCGGGCTTGTAACTGTTCTACTCTGTGTCCGTGCCTTGAGCTGTTGGAGAGGGGCAGAAAGCCCACCAAGCAGAGACATTTCTGGCAAATGAGAATGTGCCGTGCCTCTCCATCCAGACAGGAGCCCTGGAATACCAAATTACAGCTGTAAATTCTGCACAATGGGTGCACGCTTGATTACATCTTATGAGTTTTCACTCTCCCTTGCTCTCCCCCTTTTCATCTCCATCCCGTGAGCTTCGTTTGCTTCTGTCTGTTTTGCTTCCTTTCTCTCTCCATCTTCTCTTTCTCTCTCACACGCACATACACACTCACACACTCACTCACACACTAAAACACTATCCCTCTATCTACACTCATAGCATAAAGAGAGGTTACCCTTTCAGAGCAACTATCAACAAGCGATTTAGAGATGTTTTGGGAGAGACATGGAGAAGTCACTTTAACAGGCGATAGTTTGACAACTGAACTCCAACTCCTTCCTGCAGCTTTGACAAAGATTATTTTGGGTCCATTCTCTGAAATGAGATGGCAGTAGATTGGTGTGGTTCGCACAAGGAAGGAAACAGCAGAGTTTATACAACTCCCTTTTACTGAACACTCAATATGGAGTCCTGTGTTTGAGTCACAATATGTTTTCACAGTAACATTACACATTGAAAACGGTGGCCCGAACTGCACCAGGATAAGTCTCATCCCTCCACTGATTCAATAGCGTACTATTTGCTGCCCTATTCTCATTTCCCTCTGGATGTGTTCTAAATAGCACCCTATTCCCTGTGTACTCCCCTACTTTTGACCAGGGCCCATTGAGCTCTGGTCAAAAGCAGTGCACCATATAGGGAATAGGGTGCCATTTGGGACACAGCCTGTCTGTAGGGAAGTGTGAGCGGCTCCAGGCCAGAGCTGCAAGATGAATAGGATTGCATGGCACCACTTTGTCATGGTGTCTTAGGAAGCACTAATAGCATTGCGAGCATTGCCTGGTTCTTTCAAAAGGATCTCAGTCTGTACTCCAATGTAACCTCTCATACTGTATACACGGGCAACTTCTCCAGTCCTCTGAGAATGTGAAAAATGTTCTCAAAGACCTTAGCCAATCTGCTTCTTTTTTTATCTGAGAATGTATGGATGGAAACCTACCATCTAGCAATTCAGTGTGATTTGTTACTATTTATTCAGTACACGAAGAGAGGTGTTTGGATGGTCTTAAAATCATGTGTAATAGCAACAGCACATCTTCAGCCTGGCTGTGGGACCACCGCTCCAGTGAGTTACTGGGTCGTTTTCACCACCCTCTGGAGAACCTTGTGGTTGTGAATGAAGCAGTTTCCAGGCCTCGATCCAGCTGGTCAGGACGCTAGATGGTGCAGCGGTAGAGGGGCATGTTGTTTTGAAGCATGTGGAGACTACAGCCGATAAGACTCCTGCCAGCTTAGTTGATGTTGCTGATGTGGAGCGACAGCCAAGCCAATTACCTTTGCTCAGATTGCGCATGGTTGGGCAGTGAGTCTTACTCATTGACATATCCTTCGAAAGCAACCGTGAATCGAAAATACACAAGCACACACACACATGCCCCCACACACACACACACACACACACACACACACACACACACACACACACACACACACACACACACACACACACACACACACACACACACACACACACACACACACACACACACACACACACACACACACACACACATACACACACATACACTCCTCTCCAATTACTTCTGGTGGGAATGTTTGTGCCAAGGGGTCTGAGAAAAGACAGTAGGATAGGATAGGTAGGTCTGTATGCCTGTGTGAGCCTGCACACGAGAGCTCTACTTTGCACTAATGCTGTGCCTCCAAATAGGGCTCGAGTAGAGCAGTATTTCAGCAGTTATCGGACTGAGACAGATGAATGTAGAATAAATAAATGACTGTTGCAGCTACCTCCGCGGCTATATGCATCTGGCTCCACATATCGCCAGGTAGACCGACATTTACATATACCCAGCATTTTGACTTGGTGAAATGGTGCTGCCAGGAATAGACAGAATATACAGACAGAATGTAGAAGAGGAATTTACACATAGTCTACATACACTACATAGATACAGAACACATGGAACAATTACACTTGATTGGAGAGTGTAAGCCAATGTACAGCTGAGGAAATATCCTTTGAACTTATCTGCTGTGCATTGTTCTAGCCTTTTAACCAGCCTGAGAGTTTAAAGCAAATTGATCAGGCTGGCATGCATGCGGGTTAGTATTTCTGTACTGTGAAGCAAATATTCAGTGGTATTCTGAGCTATCCTGTATCAAATACTGGTACCCCTTTGATATTCAACATCCCTTTTACAACAGAGACCTGTCACAAGAAGGCACCAATGCTAACACACACAGTAGCCATTCTTTATTACAAAGACGAAGGGGGTGGCATTCAACTGCAAACTTGCTCAGGTTTGAAATTCCCACCTTCCTCTAAGTGGATTTAATCAATTAGTGGTTTTAAATTAATCACATTTCACTCCTCCTCTCCTTGGTAATCAGTTCTGGGCCATTAATGAGCGAATGACTATCGACTGCCAAAGAGGCTGATAATTGAATGTGTAGAGACCATTAAACACTGCTAATCAAAAACAAACACTTCAAGGCTACTCAAGTTCCCGTCTCACAATGATGAAGGAGATCAACAGTGGATTCATGTTTGCTATTGGCAATTTGAAGAGAGAACTCAACAATTCCTCTCTTTGTGTGCTTGCCTCCATCTGCACTGACATTAAAGAACTGGACAGGTGAAAGCAAATGCCCGGTAGTCAGTAAACATCCTTCATATTGCTTTAACCTAGCGTGTGTCTTCAGATTAGTGGAGATAAAGGGAAGGAGACATGGAGAGGATGATATGGACCCTGTCAGTATGATGTACATGTATGTGTCCTCCATTCAGGCAGTGAACATCCTGGCCTGCAAGCTAGAGCAAAAGCTTTCCAGTAAGAGGGTTGGCCAATCCTGTATTGAGAGGTACTGTATAATTCCACTAACACTGTTTGACCCTACCCTCCCACTACATAGTCCTGTCCCCACGGACACTCATGTTTCACCCTCTGTTGTCCCCCCCATATTTCAAATCAAAGTTATGCCCTTGACTTTCACATTCACCTTTCATCATTGAAAAAAACACATTTTCTTATTGCAACCATTCGACAATTGTGCCACTCAATTTGAGACTACCAATGAAGGAAGTAAATCAGAAGCAATGAATATTCGACGACTGACTCTGTCCCATTGATAAGTTGCATTATCACAATATGTCAAGTAAGGAACTTGACAGTTACTGCTTATTCACTATGGGCTGAAGTTGAACAACCAAAGCCAAGGTTACAGACAGAAATGCTAGGTATGTGCTAGCTAATGTTTTTCATATAAATAAATGATTGCATATCCTAACAAACTTAGGATTTCTGACTGCTAGATAGCAACGAGGACTGGGATCTTTTGTATATTTATGCATTGTTGTAGGCCTATCAAAACTTCCTTTAAGGATCCTTCTCTAAGGGACCATTTCATCCAGCCTGGTCTCAGACTAAACGTAACACAGTAAATGTAAATCTGGGATACTCAAATTAGTATAATATGTTACGTATGGTTACATAACGCAGATGATTACTTAAAGCAAAAAGGTTGCGAGTTTGAATCTCATCACAGACAACTTCATGCTTTTTAGCTAATTAGCAACTTTTCAATTACTTGCTACTTTGCAACTACTTAGCAACTACTTAGCATGTTAGCTAACCCTTCCCCTAACCCTAACCCTTTTAGCTAACCCTTCCCCTAACCCTTTTAGCTAACCCTTCCCCAAACCCTTTTAGCTAACCCTTCCCCTAACCCTTTTAGCTAACCCTTCCCCTAACCCTAACCCTTTTAGCTAACCCTTCCCCTAACCCTTTTAGCTAACCCTTCCCCTAACCCTTTTAGCTAACCCTTCCCCTTCCCCTAACCCTTTTAGCTAACCCTTCCCCTAACCCTAATCCTTTTAGCTAACCCTTCCCCTAACCCTTTTAGCTAACCCTTCCCCTAACCCTAATCCTTTTAGCTAACCCTTCCCCTAACCCTTTTAGCTAACCCTTCCCCTAACCCTTTCAGCTAACTCTTCCCCTAACCCTTTTAGATAACCCTTCCTGTAACCTTAACCTTTTTAGCTAACCCTAAACTTCATCACGAACAACTTTTCCATTTTAGCTAATTATCAACTTTTCAACTACTTACTACTTTTTAACACTTTGTAACTACTTAACATGTTAGGTAACCCTTCCCCTACCCTTTTAGATAACCCTTCCTGTAACCTTAACCTTTAGCCGAAATCCTACACTTAACCCCAACCCCTAACCTAGATAACGTTAGCCAGCCAGCTAACATTAGCCACCTAGCTAGAATTTGTAGCATATCATACTTTTTGTAAATTTGTAGCATATTGTACATTTTGATATTTGCAACATATCATACGAAATGGGTGATGGACATCCACAAATGAATACATATCATATTAAGTGGAGTGTCTTGATTTCATCATCCTTGTAATGCTATATACATCTAATTGGGGTAAAAAACTTAAAAGTGCAAATTAGAGTACATTTTTCTTCACCAGACTGCTTAGTCCAACCTGCCTCCTAGGCCATGGACTCTGCGAGCTACCCAGCAGCTACCCAGTGACAATTCTGTCCACATTTATTCTTGAGGCGAGCCACAGAAACAAAACCCAGTTCAAAGAGAACTAAACTCCTTAGAATCCCACTTTGTTATGAGGGGCACGTGTGTCCGCTTTGTAATTGTGGAAGGGCCTTCTTGCTGCTTGCGGATTTTGTTTGTTTTCCTTTCAAGGTCCGCTGCATCTCAGAAGGACAGATGTTCCCGTCCCTTTGCAGAGAGATTGTCAACACGGCTCTCACTCCAGCGGAGCAGAAAGAGGGCCATTCTGTGTCAGTCCGTTTGCTGCCTTGCCCATAGAAGAAAAGAGCAGAAGGAAAGTATTCATAGCAATTGCCAAATAAGAATTGGTGTGGCTCATGGGTGTTGGAGTTGTTGTGAGGTTGAGCAGAGTGCTGGTGGTGTAACCAAAGAAGAGACTGGGCTATGTAGGGTTGTTGTATGAACAAGAGCATTACAGCATGAGAGCTTTCATGCTATTGAAATATTGAGTTTAGGGCCTTGCTGAAATATTCATTTTAGTTCCTTGCTCAAGGACACAATGGCAGTGGGTGGTACAGGCATAAGACTATTGGTCTGCATGTGGGTTTGGGCATATTTTATCAATAACAATCCATCTCCAAGGTAGGAATACTGTTGTGTGCATGCTTTGTTAATCATCTGTATAATTATTATTTATTGGATTGAGACTTCACCCTCCCTACACCTCTGATGAATTTAACAGGAAACCTGTTCAATCACCATACAGTGTAAAATCATCCCGGCTTTGGATAAGGAGAACATCAACACATTAACATCAACACGCCAGACGTACCCATTGGACATGGGGCTATGCTGGGAGTTGACCTCATATTTTATTTTTATTCTGCTTTTACACTAAAATCATAATGAGAACTAAAATACTGTGTTATTGTTAACAGTGGACAGGGGGGGGGGGGTAGTTCAAAAATTAACCCCAAAATGTTCTTTAAGGATCCATTAAAACGGGTTCTTTGAACAAACCAAGTGTCCTTTACCTTACTGTTGTCACAGTATAGTTCATCCTAAGATCCATCCCTGTAAGAGTGGATGAATATATCTGAACTGAGACCACCTTTCCATCTGCTAATACAGACCAGACTGACTGACTGGTCGTATAGCGGAGGACTGAATTATAGGTCTGGTACTCAACAGCCAGAGAGTTTTAATGGTGGTCATTTAGAAGATAGAGTGGCATCTGCAGAGCTCTAAATCTGACCGGGTAAGACACACACCACACCACATACACACACACAAAGGCTATTTCTGTACATTCTGTTCAGAATGTTCCAAAACAATATAATCAGTAATCTAGAGATGTTGCTATGACCACATTGTTGATCTACTGACTCCACAGTGGAGGGATAAAAATTCAGGCCCACTGTCTTCAGAGACATTGTGTTCTTCCATGTGCTCTACCTCAGTGGTTCTCAGATCTCGGGGCCCTCAGATGTTTCAAAATTGTATTCTATCCCTGATCTAGCACGCCTGATTCATTCATCAAGGGCTTGATGATTATTTGACAAGTTGAATTAGGTGTGCTAGCTCTGGAATAGATCAAATACATGGAACAGCTGTGGTCCCCGAAGGAGAGGTTCGAGAAGCTCTCCAATGCTCAATGCATTGTACTGTTGTCCCATCTCATCTCTCATACACCTTATGTCTGAATAAGAAAATTCCCAACATGGCCAATATTATTTTTTCTTTCTTTATCTCCCTGCTCCTCTGGGCAATGGAGTTTTGGCATAAAAAAACATTGTGTTAATTAGACAATTTTATCCAAAGAATGTGATTCATCGCCTGTTCTCACAAAGGAATTAGGGAAGACATTTGGCGTGTGTCTGTGGGTGCATGTGTTGAGTGTGCGTCTCTCTGTGTGCTGAGAGAGAGAGTGTTGCGAAAAAGGTCCAGTTGCCAGGACCACAAATGCAAATTCCATCTAGACACCATTGCCCTAGACCACACAAAAACTATACACATCGCAGCCTAAGCATCAGCACCACAGGTTACTTCTGGCAAGAAGGGCCTTGAATCGGTTATAGAACCCATTGCCCTTTATGGTTGTGTGGTCTGGGGTCCACTCACCAACTAAGAATTCACAAAATGGGACAAACACCAAATTTAGACTCTGCATGCAGAATTCTGCAAAAATATCCTAGGTGAACAACATAAAACAAAAATAATGCATGCAGAGCAGAATTAGGCCGATACCCGCTAATTATCAAAATCCAGAAAAGAGCTGCTAAATTCTACAACCACCTGAAAGGAAGTGATTGCCAATCCTTCCATAACAAAGCCATCACCTACAGAGAGATGAACCTGGAAAAGAGTCCCCTAAACAAGCTGATCCTGGGGCTCTGTTCACAAACACAAACAGACCCCACAGAGCACCAGGACAGCAACACAATAAGACCCATCCAAATCATGAGAAAACAACAAGATAATTACTTGACACATTAGAAAGAATTAACAAAAAAAATAACAAGCTAGAATGCTATTTGGCCCTAAACAGAGAGTAAACAGTGGCAGAATACCTGACCACTGTGACTGACCCAAACTTAAGGAAAGCGTTGACTATGTACAGACTTAGTGAGCATAGCCTTACAATTGAAAAAGGCCGCTGTAGGCAGACCTGGCTCTCAAGAGAAGACAAGCTATGTGCACACTATCTACAAGATGAGTTGGAAACTGAGCTGCACTTCCTAACCTCCTGCCCAATGTATGACGGTATTAGAGACACATATGTCCCTCAGACTACACAGACCCACAAAGAATTTGAAAACAAACCCAATTTTGATAAACTCCCATATCTACTAGGTGAAATACCAACAGTGTGCAATCAAAGCGGCAACATTCGTGATTTGTTGCCACAAGAAAAGGGCAACCAGTTAAGAACAAACACCATTGTAAATACATCCTATATTTATGTTTATTTATTTTCCCTTTTGTACTTTAACTATTTGCACATAATATGAAACTTTTGTGAGTGTAATGTTTACTGCTGAGAGAGAGCAAGTCAGATAGATAGGATGGGAACATTCTAACTCAAGGCTACTCGTGTACACGCTCCGATGGAAATCCTAGCTGACATGTAGCCTAAATGCTGCATAGCCTGTACGAATTGACTCCTTGGAGGGGAAGTGATTCTCTTGGGATCTATTATTTTCTCACTGTCCCGTCAAAACAGGTTAGACATTGCCTATTTATTTAGCGATATAGTCGGTGGATGACCGAGAGTTGAATTCGGTGGACTTGGCAATATGATTAAATCACAATAGACTACAGACATTTGTTAGAGCTGCTGTTACTGGATCATAGCAAAAATGCATGAGATAAAATCTAGCTCATTCAGGCGACAAGACTTCGACAGAGATTGACATACCGATAGCCTATTTCTAATCCTCAATCTTGGCCAAATAATTAGAATAACTGACAAATGCAATAGCATATAGCCTTGGACATTGCACTTTTGTGAGTGTAGCCTAATACAAAAGAAATCTGAGAAAACAGCACTTTTGTTTAAGCAGCCTTTATTTGCAGTGTTGGGGAAGCTACAGTACTCTGAAATGAGTGAACCAAGCTACCAATGATTTCACAATGGAAGAAGAAGTTAAGCTACACTAAAGCTGTCCTTGAGAAAAATATAGTTTACTGAACTAAAGTTACTTTGAAGTAATTCACTACATCCAAACTATGTGAAACCTATCTCTGAAATGTCATAGACTACAAATTGCAAGAACAGCTCACTCTGGAGTCAGATATTGACAAAATGTGTAATTAAGTCTACTAAATGATGCCGGAAAAAGAAAAGAAAGAAAGGAAATGCAGTAAAAAGAAAGGAAATGCATGCCTACTTCACCCATATTATATTTTATTTTTGCAAAAAAAGTAGTGTGTAGTTCCAGTAGTTACCACTGCAGAAAAGTAATTAACTACTGAAAACACTACCAAGATATGAATTTAGTTAAAGATTCAATGTACCCATTCTTATTTCAATATCAAATAATTAATGAGTAAAAATGAAGTACCTTATTGTGATTGTTTCCTATTAAAATGGTTTAAAAAAATTAGCTTCTTGGCAAAGAGCAATATCTCAAGCAAGTATTTTGCTAGGACTGTCTGGGGGTGGTCTGAGTTGCAGAGATAACCAGCTGTTATTGGCAGAGAGGTTTGGAACTCTCTTTCCCAGGGGAAACTTTGGTTTTTAGAAGTGGGGGGGGGGACATCATTATAATACATCTTTTTATCCAAATGGATTAACACTCCAAACAGCCTAACCGACCGCTCGGAGGCATCCGCATGGTCCCAAAGCACACTGTTGCCTTGTTATGATCACATTCGAATTGTAAAACTGGGGGGACAAAAATGCAATTTCAGAATGTGAGGGGGACATGCCCCCCATCCCCAGTGTAAGTTGCACCCCTGCTCATTCTTATTGGTCTAATAACTAAAGGCAGGCCTAAACTCCATCCCACCAAAACAGGCTGAAATTTCAGGTGGCCTTTTCAAACAGCTTAAACACTAAAAGGGCATTATCATAATTTTCACAATTTCACAGTAGGCAATTATTCCAACCTCATAGTGTGGAAATATGCAACACAGAAAATCAAGTTTTTGACTTCTGTGGGCCTTTAAACTACCACCAAGCTACTGCAAAAATCTAGTTAAATTAGGCCTAGACTACTAGTTGAACTTGGATAAATGTAGTCCACTACTCCCAACACGGTGTATTTGTGACCTTTAGGATTTTATGTTGATGTTTATTGCAGTCGATTACACAGCCACCGTGCATAACTAGACTATATCCTGTTTAGTTTTGCAGGAGCCGAACTTCTATTTTTCTTGGCCTTTCAACGAAAGAAACTGAAGAATATGAGCTCGTGCGTCGTCGTAGGAAATTCGCGCTCAAGCGCAAAGAAGCTGACGATGCTTGCGGAGGTCTTGGCGTTCGCCTCCGCGTCTTGCAGTAGTAGGCTGCTTGAACGGTGAGTCTTTCGATCTGCAATCCGTGAATGGATAAACCATACGGTATATGGAATAAACCTGGAACTTCCACCGGGGATGATGAAGTATATTAACTTCATATCATATGGTGATGTTTCGTGAGAATCCTCTCCTGACTCCTGAATGTCGTTTGAAACTTGCCAAATGGACATCTCATTTAGATTCAACTTGGGCTGCTATGAAGCTTCGATCGGCGTTGCACTCACTGCAAATCATTGACAGTCACAGAAAAATATAAGAAGGGAAT
Source organism: Oncorhynchus masou masou (assembly GCF_036934945.1). Lineage (NCBI taxonomy): Eukaryota > Metazoa > Chordata > Actinopteri > Salmoniformes > Salmonidae > Oncorhynchus > Oncorhynchus masou. The sequence goes on from NC_088229.1 coordinate 36,601,025, forward strand.
TTGCTAATAAGGGATCGTGTCAATCATAGGCTACTCTATTGAATTGTCCTCCACTAATTTACCGCGGAAAATAGATGTCAACGGCGGGTTATCGAAACACCATAGGAATAAGTCTTCACCCATTTGAACACCACCTTAAAAGTGGGAAAAACGAGGGATACGACGAGACGCGGGTGAAAGGATGCAGTCGGGAAAGGGAATGAAGAAGGTCTCAGCAGGTGGAGGAGCGTCGCTCTGCTGTCTGTTGCTCTTGTGGGTCATCTACTCCCATCTCCTGAGAGAGGGTAAGTGCATCTACATGATGCAATGCCACGGTTAGGCTACTCTACTTACTGGAATTTATAATGCAAGGAGACAGGACAGCTACACATGGATCATTCATTGTCGTGATACTGCTTGATCTCAGTGTATACTTGTTGTTACACAATGTTGTTGTTTTGCTTAGTTTTATTGCTTTTTACATAAAAATGCCCCTCTCTTGGGTTGGTATTCTAGACCAGGGATCATCCACTAGATTCAGCCTCGGGACGATTTTTTTCTTGAGCAGATGGTCTGGGGCTGAACATAACTACAAATCATTTGTAAACTGCAAATTTACCGGAAGAAGCCCCAACACATATAATATTTGACTAAAACATAATCATTTCAAATATTGCTTACATTTTAATATAAGATCACACGTCTCTATTATTCGTGGGAATACTGTACTTGGAAACAGATTTTCAAAATGTAAACCACTCGGAGCTGATTTCTTGGTGTTTTCACAGTCTTTTATGTCCAACAATGAAAAAAATATTTAATAATAATTATAATTTTCAAAAATTGCTTAGAACACTTGTGAAAATAAAACCACCCCGGGGCCTGCCGGCAGCCACCAGTTGTCGAGTGTGTTAGGGGATTATTTGTTGTTAGGCTACTCAAAAGATGAATGCTGGAAGCAATGCTCCTGCCATGTATTCTGTGGAAGATCCCTGTCTGTGGAGGATCCCTGTCTGTGGAGGATCCCTGTCTGTGGAGGATCCCTGGCTGTGGAGGATCCCTGTCTTTGGAGGATCCCTGGCTGTGGAGGATCCCTGGCTGTGGAGGATCCCTGTCTTTGGAGGATCCCTGGCTGTGATGAAGCCTATTTATTTTACCATTAGCCCAAGTCTATTATTCTTCATCATGTGCCTTATGATTTCATACAGTTTTATATTAATTCCTTGCCATGCAATGACAGTAGAAGTCTTCCCTGTTGAATTATGTATGCACTAGTAGTGCAATTACACATTCACTCATCCACAGAATGGAAAGCAAAAACACGTTTCCCTCTGCTACATAGGCTACGGCCCTGAACTAAACCAATTTGGAACTCTGTAGTCTTGTCTAACAGAGAAGGACACCAGAGCTTAGAACATGGTTATTCAGTTATTACTACCATGCTCATTTTCTTCTCTGGTTCCCAAGGCCAATGTCTATGTTTTCCTCAGCTCCTCCTCTCTCAAACCAATGATATCAACATGATTGACAAAAGGATGCTTGCTGTCTTTGAGTCTATTACAATGATAATGATATTAACATTATTCATGAATAACCTTGTTATGGAGGTGTAGAAATGAAGCAATAAATGTAGTTTCATTTTTCACAACCCACTCCCATTCAGTAAATAATTGAAGCTTCCGAAAAAGCCCCCAGGGTATGTCTAAGGGCTTTGTATAGCATGGGCCTACATAACATCTTCATATGAACTACATCAATTCTTCACAGATCATTTATACACCGCAGTATAAACCCCTGAACTATGGAATACTATGGCCTGCCCTCAGGATACTGATCAAACCTGCACTTTGACCTTCTCTCTGTGTACAGTAGTTCGGTTTTGGGATACATTTCTAGGTTGTTATTCTCCACCAACCCAAGAAAGATTCACAGTCACAAAGATCAGGATGTCCTTTGGCAGCCATGTTGGTTATCTGGATACATTGTTTAGACTTCTCTTTGTGTCGATCCCAAACCAACCACTTGTCCCTACCCGCTATAGACTTGTGGAGATTTGAGAGGGATAGATATGGTATGATATGGTTGGAGCTTCACCTTACCCTCTGATTGCCTAGATGGAAATGATATCCATATCGCTTACACCTGTCCAGTCCTCTCAAATCTCCACACCTTCATAGGGGTAAGTATAGGGGTCGATTTGATTTGGGCGCTCCTCCAGCATTTGAAGTCTTCTCAAGTTTCCCATCGCTCAAGTCAAATACATGTATACCTCTGCTTCCCTATTGTACGACGGTGCACATATCTCAATCACACCAGACCATGCACAGATACTCACTCAGTGCTCCTAGGTCCGATCTCCACCTCCCTGGGTGGCCCCTGGTAGCCTGACAAAGAGAGGTCATGGGTCAGGGGCGATCGTGAATCCTGCCATGACTGGCTGCATCGCCTCCCCTCCATAGCGGCACCATCTGTCACAGCGACAGGAAATCAAAGTACAGTAGCCTGGCCTTCTCATGCCATTGGGCCCCGGCCCCACACAGATGGATGGCCTGTCAAGCTCCTCTCCATGCTCGCCAGTTTAGTCAACGCTAAATTTGGAAATGTCTGGATTTCCCTCACCAGAGCCAATTCCACCAGTTGTTCAGTGGACCAGCAGCTCCCCCTCCCTCTTCGCTTTGTCAACCTCACCACCTTTGTTGTGTATATGGGTCAGAAGAGAGAGAGAGAGATGATCTCCGGGATTTGTTGAGGTAGAGGTGTGTGTTTCTTGGACTGTATCTGCATCAAATATGTTGATGATGGAAAGGTAAGTTTGTCACTTTAGCCAGTGGCGGATTTAGGTATAGGTGACATGTGCAGCCGCCCAGGGCGACATTGTGCCGGGGGCGGCACTGGGGGCCCGCAAATTTTGGGGGGGAATGGCGACATTTGCACATCGGATTTCTATCGCTCATCGGCACGTCACGTCAATGATATCATGCCATGGTGTGGGACTGTGGGTCAATTAACCCTGTTGGAGTGGGAGCCCTGATACTAGTTTGTGAGCTCGGCAGGCTACTGCCTGAGAAGGTCTCCCACTCAGAAGTACGAGATGGGGAGGTGGGCGGGGGTTGACCTCAGGTATCCCCACAGGATGCCTGAGGTAGGGGTAGTGGGGGAGTCTATCAAATAGCGCACCTCTAACTTTGTACAGTACTAATGCAATTAGTCAAATCAGTCACACTACGAAATGCTACCAAAAAAACACAATTCATTTATGAAACTGGATATATAGTTTCACAGACATATTGTTGCATTTTTCTCTGGTTTGTGCAAAATCATTACGAAAAACATCAAACCAGTCTGCACATCACCAAGGTGAATTGGTTTAGTCTTGATGCTTGGTTGACAGTTTTGAGGGGTGATGGGTAATGTAATGATACTCTAGTACCAAATCAACACAAAGGTGTTTCTATTCGTCTTCGCTACTTCTTTTTGATATTTACGGGTCTTATTTTTGTATATATTTTTATATTTATATAGTTTTAAATGTTATGATTATTTATTTGTGTTGTTCCAAATGTCTGAATAAAAATGAGTTTTTGTTTGTTTGTTGGCGACGGGGCTGAAGGGGGGGTTCGCCCAGGGAGCCATACAAGCCAGAACCGCCACTGACTTTAGCTGTGGGGTTACAACAGCATGTTGTGCTTCAGCCTACTAAGTCCATTGTATTTGTCCATTTGAAGCTCAATGGAAAAGGCTTTGTGAAATTGATAGGAAAGATTTCAGTCTCCTCCAGAAGTTCTGTTCAGTGGTTCAAATTACAGGGGGGGACGGTTTTGCTCCATAAATTGTGAGTAAACCACTACTCCTGTTTTGATAGGTAATGAAGTCATAAAACTATGGGGATGTTTATGGAAAAATGAAAAGGGTTTTTACTGCAAAATCAATGTTGCTGCACGCCAAGGCCCATATTTCACAGGTCCCTGAATAGCATCAGCTGTTTGCCCTCCTCTGGGTTGAGCGTTGAGTTATTTTATCTGTGGAACGCAATTGGGAGGTTAAAAATGTTGATGTCAGGGAGAATGTGGGTGAAACATTATTGTCCTAGTCTGTTTCCTGTCATCAGCCCCAGTCTTTTTGATCGACTCTATTCTATGAAAGGACCTCCCTCCTGCATTTTAAAGGTATAGTTTACCCAAATTACAAAAAAGCACAAAAATGCCTCCTTCCCAAAGAAAAGTATGACCCAGGAGAGATTTAAATCCACAATCTGGGCTTGGATTACTTTTATGTTAAAAGCATTGATGACCAAAAACCAAAGACAATGATTGGCCCCTACATACTGTTAAGTATTATGGGTAAGTTATGAGCTTACTCTTATTTTTATTCACAAATCATCCCAAAGTCATTTGGAAATCAAGTGACTCGGCTTCACGGTCCTCTTTGAAGTGGGGGGTATGTATACAGCAGGGCAGCTGGTTGTGGGTGTGTGCTTTCGATTGCTCAACGAACAAGGTATGACATCAAGATATTGTCACACATGCAGATGAAGTTACATAGTGGTAGTTTGAACTGCAGCCAGCCATGTCATCATGACTAAAAGATGTGCATTAATATGTTGTAGCGCTCCTCTGGCCTACTTGTTTATACCAGGAACTCATAGTGGATGACAGTAGGTTGAACAGTACAGTCACAGACACACACACACGGTCACAAGCATGCGGTCACACACACACTCACATACACACACCAGCTGGTGTCCTTTAAAATATGTGTTAATCTACTGTAGGGAATTCAGTAATTAAATGTATTGTCAAATTTGCATTTTTTTTTTCTTAGAATGCACGCATACACTTTCTAATGGTATCAGGTATTTATTTTATATTTTGTGTTAAAATAAAGAAAGTGATATGTGCCTAATTTGCAAAAATACACTGGGTGTATTTGTATATTTACATAAAGAGGTGGAACAGGGCTAGACATACCTGAACTCACCTGCTCTGTCTACCCTACCTGCACTCACCTGCTCTGTCTACCCTACCTGAACTCACCTGCTCCGTCTACCCTACATGAACTCATCTGCTCCGTCTACCCTACCTGAACTCACCTGCTCTGTTTACCCTACCTTAACTCACCTGCTCCATCTACCCTACCTGAACTCACCTGCTCCGTCTACCCTACCTGAACTCACCTGCTCTGTTTACCCTACCTGAACTCACCTGCTCCGTCTACCCTACCTGAACTCACCTGCTCTGTCTACCTTACCTGAACTCACCTGCTCTGTCTAGACCTACCTGAACTCGCCTGCTCTGTCTACCCTACCTGCACTCACCTGCTCTGTCTACCCTACCTGAACTCACCTGCACTGTCTACCCTACCTGCACTCACCTGCCCTGTCGACACTACCTGAACTTACCTGCTCTGTCTAGACCTACCTGAACTCACCTGCTCTGTTCACCCTACCTGCACTCACCTGCTCTGTCTACCCTACCTGAACTCACCTGCTCTGTCTACCCTACCTGAACTCATCTGCTCTGTCTAGACCTACCTGAACTCACCTGCTCTGTCTAGACCTACCTGAACTCACCTGCTCTGTCTACCCTACCTGCACTCACCTGCTCTGTCTAGGCCTACCTGAACTCACCTGCTCTGTCTACCCTACCTGCACTCACCTGCTCTGTCTACCCTACCTGAACTCACCTGCTCTGTCTACCCTACCTGAACTCACCTGCTCTGTCTATCCTACCTGAATTCACCTGCTCTGTCTAGGCCTACCTGAACTCACCTGCTCTGGCTACCCTAACTGAACTCAGGTGCTCTGTCTAGACCTACCTGAACTCACCTGCACTGTCTAGACCTACCTGAATTCACCTGCTCTGTCCAGGCCTACCTGAACTTACCTGCTCTGTCTACCCTACCTGAACTCACCTGCGCTGTCGAGACTTCCTCAATGATTACTGTTATTGTCATGTTCTGTTGCATAATTCAACAAGTGTGTCAATAGCAGGATACTGTTGGATTAAAAAATCAACACGCTTGGCTCTAGATTACACCTATCCAAACATACTTCACATTGTTTGCGAGATCAAACATGATCACTATAATACGAGTGTTCATTTTAGAAAGTTGCTTTCATTTCAGTGCTTCTAATTTGTAAACATTTCAACTGTAGCAAATTCTAACATTTTGCAATTCCACAAAAAATGAGCACCCATCAAAATAAAGTTGTCTGTCGTCTCTTTCTTGTAATGTAAGTGTCGAGACGGTGTGTTAAATCCCAGACCAAGCTTTAACATTCTTATAAATGCAACGGAAAGACAATTTATTCCATTGAACCCATTTCAGCCATTACCGGGGTGTGTTTGTCAGGTCATTACAAACTTTTCCGTGGTCGTAAGGTTAACGGGGAGGAAATAACAGGCACAAACAAGAGTAGGAAAGAGTGGCAGGAGTAAAATGAAAGCAATCAATCAAGCGAGATTAAAGTGACAAGTGGATTCTGCACCCCTCAAACACAGGAAATAAATAGCCGAAGGGTACAGATCCTCAGGTGGGCGGGGCATGTGCATTGTTATTCAAATTCTGAGCTATATTATATGCAAAAACATTTTGGGGAAATTATTTTATACGAACACAGTTGCTCAAAGAAAGGGATTTTGTTGAACAAGTTATCTTTTTTTTCTCAAAAAGGTTGGGATCATAATTGATTACGGATCATCCTGAATGAGTCATGAATAATGATGAGTGAGGAAGTTACAGAAGGGTCAAAGATCAAACCCTCAAGACATGCTAACCTCACGTTATTGTAATGGTGAGAGGTTAGCATGTCTTGGGGGTATGATCTTTGACCCTCCGTATCTTTCTCACTCATCGTTATTCTCGATTCATTCCAAAGTATTCACAATCATGGTAGCATCCACATTAACGTAGAAGTGTTTAGAAAGAGATCTATTCTTATTTACTGTACAATTGACTCCAAAATGACACAATACATTATTTAACCATTCAATTCTAATGGGCACAAAATAATCAGAAACACAACCAAAACTAACTGCAAATACATCCAATATGTTTGTAGAGTCACAGGCATGATGTAGTTATTGCATGCTAGGAACATGGGAACAAATACTAAACTTTTGACTACTTTATTTATAAGAATCTTTAGGGGTGTCAATAATTTTGACCTCTACCTTTTTGAGAGAAAACAATGATTACTTAAACCAAATCTCTTTCTCTGAGCAATTGTATTAGTATAAAATAACTTAATTTCCCATTTTTGGGCGGCATACAATATAGCTCAGTATTTAAATGTTTTATTTTCTACAGTCATAGTTGCTCATCTTTATCAAGGGTGTCAATAATTTCAGACCCTCAGAGTCAAAATAACACTGCTAATTATACATTTGCTTTGCGGTTTGTGTGTGCATACTTTTGTGTCTGTGTGTGTGTATATGTGTGTATGTGTGTATTTATCCATGCATCACTGTGTGTGTGTGTGTGTGTGTGTGTGTGTATGTGTGTATTTATCCATGCATCACTGTGTGTGAGTGTGTGTATGTGTGTATTTATCCATGCATCACTGTATGTCAATGTGGGTTTGTGTGGATCCATGCATCTCTTTTTCTCTCTGTGTGTGTGTGTGTGTGTGTGTGTGTGTGTGTGTGTGTGTGTGTGTGTGTGTGTGTGTGTGTGTGTGTGTGTGTGTGTGTGTGTGTGTGTGTGTGTGTGTGTGTGTGTGTCAGTGAAGGTCATTTGTGCCAGCGCCTGTACAGATGTAGGATCTTAATTTGAGCTGGTTTTCTACTGCAGGAAAATAATCCTGCAGCAACATGAAATGTAAATTATTATGTGAATTATCATTTTTTTTGTAGGGGTTGCTACATTATTTTAGGGAGAATCAAGGTTGACATTTTAAAGTGGGAATTAAAGACTATAGAAGCCTTTAAAAAAATTAGCAACAAAAGTGTAATCAAATTAAGATCCTACATATGTAGGTGTCATGTGTGATGGAAACCAGAGCGTGGGCGACCCCCCCGCCCCTGCCGCCATACCTCACTCTGTGCCCCCACAGTACGTGCATTTCATCATCTGAAATAGAGACGAGGCCATGCGCCTTCACATCACCAAGTGACAGAAACCCCCTGTCATTTGAATGAACTCCTGCTTGGCGTGATGGAATGGGCTGCAGTGGCTTAGGGCACATTAAGAAGCCTGTAATGCTCCGTACTGTCTCCATCTCTCTCTCCCTCCTCTCCCTCCTCTCCCTCCCTATCCTCTAGGCTTATTGCACATGGTCCCATTTATCTGGTAGCTGTTGAAACACAAGGACCAGAGCCCTGTGTATGTCCAGCATATTAGTACAGAACAATTAGTGCTTTTTGAGGTCGGTTTGATTATTTTATTACTTAACTTTAATAAAATATTTGTTTTATTTGATGACTTTATTGTTTCATTCCAAGTCATCATCACATCTCTATAGAGCTGCTGCCCTATGCTGTCCGACAAAATCACTATTTTTGTAGTTCTTCAAAGTAAATATGGTATACTTTTATGACTGCAGAATGCCAACTATCAATCACTTAGATCATGTATTTTCAGGTAGCGATACCTTGCAAAGCAACTGTTTTCTATCCCTCTTGATTGCATGTTCTCTCTTCTCTCTGTCTCCGTGTCTGCTCCACACAGACTGGAGAAGTAGCCACACGCACAATGGATTATGGTCATTGTAGTTAATTACCACGTTTTCTACACTAAGCTATGTCGAATATTGGCTATGATTTATCTCTACAAAAACCGTGCATCCAGCTCACAAAAGAAAGAAAAAAACTACATGGAACTAAAATAATTGAACTGACGTCAATCAATTAGTTGTTTAAAAATAACCGAAATGTTGGTTAATCGCTCAGCACTAATATCTGATGGCACAGCCATTAACTCCCCAGAGTGTGGGGGAGGGACGGGGATGTGCTGGGTGTGTGTGTGTGTGTGTGTGTGTGTGTGTGTGTGTGTGTGTGTGTGTGTGTGTGTGTGTGTGTGTGTGTGTGTGTGTGTGTGTGTGTGTGTGTGTGTGTGTGTGTGTGTGTGTGTGTGTGTGTGTGTGTGAGGAAGCCTGTGTGTGTGTATTTTTGTGAATGCGTGCCTGTGTGTCAGTGTATGAAATTAAATTACACATAGCCTGTGCAAATCCTCACTTGAATCTGATTGTGTTGTAATGCTCCTATCTAAATTCAGTGGTTGACTGGTAGAGATAAGTGTGGAGAGTGTTATGAGGGATGGAAGTAGAAGGCTACTGCTTTAAGTGGCCATGGGAGTGAATGGATTGGGAGATAGGATCTTAAGGGAACCACCTGGGTCTTCATCAGTCTTCCTCAGACTGATAATAACTATAGTACTACCAGGTAGAAGCAGAATACACTGCAAGAGATTACTTACTCTCTGGGCTTTGTGGATGTACCTCCCAAACCTAAACAACAGCAGTTCAAAACGGACTATAATTGTAGAAGGCCGTGCAGGGATCTTTCCTAGTATGTACCATAATTGACTTTAACAAGGCAGCTTGATGTTCAAACTCTTCTGCTACATTTGCATTGTTCACTAATCGTTGTATCGTACATTCAGCAGGGAAGGCTGTACAGGAGAGTCTGTCTGACTCAGCTGTGTGTGAGGTTATTGACCAGATACCAACAGTGTTGTTCCTGTTGGAATTGCATTGTGGGGGATGAGGTGAAATATAGTGCCTCAAGCCAGGAAGTAGAGATAAAAGTTCACCTTCATGGAGCAACCTTGTTCATCTTAGTATTTATTTTCTGGGAAATATGTAAAGAACCACCTATGATCTGAAGTTGATTGAGCCTGCCTGGAATTCCAGATGAGCAGTGGACTATCCCATTGATTCCAATGCGCCAGGCAAGCTCAATCAAGTGCAGCTGAAGTATTGGAATGAAAGCAAATACTATCTGAATCCAGGTCTGGATGAGAGCTTCTGCTGAATGATTGTAATGTCAAGTAGACCACGTCTGAAATGGCCCCTTATTCCCTGTATAGTGCAGACTCTGGTCAAAAGTAGTGCACTACACAATAGGGTGCCATTTGAGACTCTCACCTTGTTGTCTCTGCAGGCCAGTTGGCGGTGGGCACGTGTGAGATCGTGACGCTCAACAGAGACAGCAGCGTGCCCAGGCGGACCATCGACCGTCAGACTGCCCGCTGTGCCTGCAGGAGAGGCCAGATCGCTGGCACCACGCGAGCCAGGCCTGCCTGCGTTGACGGTGAGTGTGAACAACCGTAGTTTAATTAAGCTGTCTCTAGGGTGGAAAAATTCAGGTAACGTCCCCAGATTGACCAATAATCCTGGTTGGAGGAGTCTAGGAATTCCTGCTTATTCCCTCCTAATTGTAGGAATCTTCCAGTTGATATTTCTGGAAATGTGGGGAATATTTGCAAACCTAGCAGTTATCTCTCTATGATCATCTTCATGCAACCTAGAGGTCGACCACACGACAACCACACGGTCAACCACACAACAGGCCGTATCTGGCTTAACGTGTGCCTGTCTGGTACCACGCTGTCTTTGTGACACTGTCTCTTCAGACAGCTCCACATAACGCTCCAGCAACGCTGCTTAACTAAAAGAGAACTATGATTACAGCGGCAGCAAATGGATTATTACTGGCTGCCCATCGCAGCTCTCGCTGACGTTAATAGCCAGTCCATTAAATACAGACTTTTTGCGCACTGGCTGCCACTATGGAGAATGGGAACACTTTCTGTCGTCACAGAGATGTAGTGAAGACTAGTTGATTTGTGTCGAGGCGGGTTTGGGGAACTTTGCCTGGGAAATGTTTTTTCAGGATGTGGTTGGTATGGTGTTGGAAATATAGACCATTTGGAGATGATGGAACGCTGGCATATTTGACGGTTAATTGGGGTCAGGTGTGCGGATGAATTTGTGTCAGTTTCTCTTTCTATATATTTCTACAACACTCTCTCTCTCTCTCTCTCTCTCTCTCTCCATTTCTCCTATACAATCCAGAGCAGTCTCTCTCTCTCTCTCTCTCTCTCTCTCTCTCTCTCTCTCTCTCTCTCTCTCTCTCTCTCTCTCCATTTCTCCTATACAATCCAGAGCAGTCTCTCTCTCTCTCTCTCTCTCTCTCTCTCTCTCTCTCTCTCTCTCTCTCTCTCTCTCTCTCTCTCTCTCTCTCTCTCTCTCTCTCTCTCTCTCCCTCTCTCTCTCCCTCTCTCTCTCTCGCTCTCTCTCTCTCTCTCGCTCTCTCTCTCTCTCTCTCTCCCCATTTCTCCTATACAATCCAGAGCAGTCTCTCTCTCTCTCTCTCTCTCTCTCTCTCTCTCTCTCAGTGGTCCTGGCTGGCAGGGTCTGCTCGGGGACAGATGGCCACATGAGCTCTTAAGGCAGGAACAGTTGCAGGAGAAAGCTGGCCCATAGGACCTTCAGAAGCTGATAACCCTGGGCCAGCATCCAGCCTGTCTGGGGGTTGGGGGGCCGTGAAAACAGAGAGAATGACAGGAAGGCCACCCAGGTGTCAGTCACAGCTCTCCACTCTGTAGTGCCCTATGCGCCGTGTTCTGTAGGGCGTTCTGAAACGTTTTGCAACTGGAAAAGAAAATGAATGTTTCCTATTTAGACGAGTTCAGGTAGCATCTACCCGTTTCACTGTGTTTCAAAAAGTTTTCTCCCTTATTGGACACAACCCAGCTGTTTCAGTCTGTCTTTTAGCCAGGCTGTGCTTTAGTGCTCTGTTGGTCTCTCCGCACAAATCAGCCAACTTTGCAAACTCAGCTTTATTTCTTTAGCCCCTCAGCAATTGGGTTTAGCTGTTACATGATATACTCACAAATATGTTTACGAATGACTGATCAATCTATGCTTTGTTACGGCTGATGGCGCTGACGATCCAATTCGCAGAGGGAAATTGCAGTGTCAGGGGCAGGATAGCTCGACTTTTGCAGCTGTTGAAGGAATCACGGAGGAATTGAAAGGGAATTTGAAATGTTTTTCTCCTTAAAGCTTTTTTGACCCGTTCCCATTCATAATATGATATTAGAAAACAGTTGGTGTTCAGGCAGCCAGAGATCCTTTTTTGCAGTGTCCTCTTACTGTGTGTGTGCGTGTGTGCGTGCGTGTGCGTGCATACATAGTCCCATGGAAAGACAGACCTATACAGGGCTGCGATATCCGACTCGAAGGAACAACATGATACAAGCAATTATTGAAAACCTCAACAAGGGGTTATCCTTTAGCGTCACAATGTCACAATAGGAGGGACACAAACTCCTTTACTCTCATTGTGGACATTTGCCACTGCAGCCCCTCTGTCTCTCACTCTCTTTCAATTCGCCCCCCAACCACCGTAAACCCTGAGGGGCCAGAAAGGGACGACAGCTCATGCCAGGTCCTGAGAGGACCGATAACCTTTGAGAGAGCTTGAACACACACACACACACACACACACACACACACACACACACACACACACACACACACACACACACACACACACACACACACACACACACACACAGTGAGGAACAATCAGTGTTGATCAGCGTCAACAAAGCCTAATGCTAATTCAATGTCATCCGGACAGATTATATAGAGAACACAAAAGAGTGACCGTCATCATGGTGACACCATCTAGTGTCTAGACAGATGACTTTCAAAGAATCTAATCAAGAGCCACTGATTGTGAAGAAGCTATTTCTCTCTCTCTCACATTCGCTCCATCGCTCTCTCTCCCCCTCTCTCTCGCCTTCTCTCTATCTCGCTCCCTCTCTCCCTGCCTCCCTCCCTCTCTCTCCCCCTCTCTCTCGCCTTCTCTCTATCTCGCTCCCTCTCTCCCTGCCTTCCACCCCCTCCCTCCCTCCCTCCCTCCCTCCCTCCCTCCCTCCCTCCCTCCCTCCCTCCCTCCCTCCCTCCCTCCCTCCCTCCCTCCCTCCCTCCCTCCCTCCCTCCCTCCCTCCCTCCCTCTCCCTCCCCCCCTCGCTCTCAAAATTAAAATCAATTCAATTTAAGGGCTTTATTGGCATATGTTAACATTGCCAAAGCAAGTGAAGTAGATAATAAACAAAAGTGAAACAAACAATAAAAAAAGAACAGTAAATATTACACTCACAAAAGTTCCCAAAGAATAAAGACATTTCAAATGTCATATTATGTGCAAATAGTTAAAGTACAAAAGCAAAAATAAATCTCTCTCTCAATTCAATAAACGTAATTGACATGGCAAGTTAAATTACTTAATTGTCTAAGTACAAATAAAACAGCGACCAAGTAGTAGTGGCTTTGTTATTAACGTTAAGCGTAACTACAACAGCAATAGTAATGAGAATAATAATAAGTAGAATGAATTTTAGTAGGCTTTTATAGATACAAATTCTTTGCAAAGAATGATCATTTTGGGAAATAACTATTATCCTACGTTTGAGTATCTGTCCCAGTGTAAAAGGAAATGCAGCTCTGTCTCCACCTCTCCCCGGGAACAGAGTGAGCACACAGTGGGCAAGCCAGGCTGGCTTGTGACGACCGGTCTCTATGGCCAGGCTGTGCTCACTGAGTCTGAACATAGTCAGTGTTTTCTGCAGTTTTCTATCAGTCACAGTGGTCACCGTGTGCTGTCTGTTTAGAGCCAAATAGGATTGAAGTTTATTTAGATTTTTTGTGTGGTGTCTTTCAAATCAGCCTCTTCTCTTGTTTCATCTCTTGACATCGTAGGGCTGTGTGATGAAATGTTTTGGGGGCGCTTGTTCTTAGATGGATGTCAAATTGTATGGCTATTTTTTTTATTTGAATAGGGAAGGGAGTATTGGCCCAATTCTGCTCTACATACGTTATTTTGATTTTGTTGGGACAAACATCGATTTGTTGTTTGCCCCATTTGGTAAATTCATTATTGGAATATTTTGAGCCAGATCCTAATTGGAATTTCAATTTTAATGAGACTCGAAATTGAGCTCGGGTGCATCCTGTTCCCATTGATCCTCCTTCATATGTTTCTACAACTTGATTGGAGTCCACTTGTGGTAAATTCAATTGATTGGACATGATTTGGAAAGGCACACACCTGTCTATATAAGGTTCCACAGTTGACACTGCATGTCAGAGCAAAATCCAAGCCATGAGGTTGAAAGGAATTATCCATAGAGCTCCAAGACAGGATTATGTCGAGGCACAGATCTGGGGAAGGCTACCAAACCATTTATGCAACATTTAAGATCCCCAAGAAAACAGTGACCTCCATCATTCTTAAATGGAAGAAGTTTAGAACCACCAAGACTCTTCCCAGAGCTGGCCGCCTGGCCAAACTGAGCAATCGGGGGAGAAGGGCCTTGTTCAGGGAGGAACCAAGAACCCGATGGTCACTCTGAGTTCCTCTATGGAGATGGGAGACTCTTCCAGAAGGACAACCATTTCTGCAGCATTCCACCAATCAGGCCATTATGGTATAATGACCAGACGCAAGCCACTCATGGGTAAACGCATATGACAGCCCACTTGGAGTTTGCCAAAAGGCACCTAAAGACTCTCAGACCATGAGAAACAAGATTCTCTCGTCTGATGAAATCAAGATTGAACTCCTTGGCCTGAATGCCAAGCATCACGTCTGGAGGAAACCTGGCATCATCCCTACGTGAAGCATGGTGGTGGTAGCATCATGCTGGGGGGGTGTTTTTCAGCGGCAGGGACTGGGAGACTAGTCAGGATCGAGCGAAAGATGAACTGCACAAAGTACAGAGAGATCCTTGCTGAAAACCTGCTCAGGACCTCAGACTGGAGGGAAGGTTCACCTTCCAACAGGACAACGACCCTAAGCACACAGCTAAGACAACGCAAGAGTGGCTTAGGGACAAGTCTCTGAATGTCCTTGAGTGGCCCAGTCAGAGCCCTGACTTGAACCCGATCAAACATCTCTGAGAGACCTGAAAATAGATGTGCAGTGACGCTCCCCATCCAACCTGACAGAGCTTGAGAGGATCTGCAGATAATAATGGAACAAACTCTCCAAATACAGGTGTGCCAAGCTTGTAGTGTCATACCCAAGAAGACTCAAGGCTCAAATCGCTGCCACAGGTGCTTCAACAAAGTACTGAGTAAAGGGTCTGAATACTTCAACTTTTTTATTTGTTATAAATTTGCCAAAAAATGTAAACTGTTTTTGCTTTTCATTATGAGGTATTGTGTGTAGATCGATGAGGAAAATGTAATACATTTTAGAATAAGGCTGTTGCTTAACAAAATGTGGAAAAAGTCAAGGGCTCTGAAAATGTTCAGAGTGCACTGTATCTATCTATCTCTCACTCTCTTTCTCTCTCTCATTGAAGACCATTTTGGTATGGCTTGTCATTGGTTGTTGAAACATAGTCCGTGACAAAGCACTAGCATCTACCGATTAGCATAGTGAGCTAATATACAGTGAACTGTATATCTGTATAGCACGTTTGACAGTGTCACTACCCATCAAGCCATTTGTCTTCAAATGCACTTGAAATAAAGTGTGGCTTTAAAAGGTTGATGGCAGTAGCTAATTGATCCTAGGTTCTAACTCTCTTTCCCCCCCCCCCTTCTCTCTTTCTCTCTCTTTCTCTTCCCTTCTCTTTGTCCCCTCAGCGCGCATCGTGAGGGGCAGACAGTGGTGTGAGATGGCGCCCTGCTTGGAGGGGGAGGTGTGTGGCCTCCTCTTCAACCGCTCTGGCTGGACCTGTACCAAAGGCAGTGGCCGTATCAAGACAGTCACGGTAAGATGTAGCCTCACAGAGTCATGTATGGAATCATATTGAAACATACAACTGCCATTAGCTTTGGAACAGGGATTGAGAGAGGGGGCATTTATAAGCTTTTTTAATTGTGCTGTCAACATCCTTTGTAAATGTCTAGTAAGTATGATACACCAGGTGAGAGAGTTTGTGTTTGTGCCTGCTTGCATGCCTGCCTGCCTGCCTGCTTGCTTGCATGCCTGTGTACATGGAGAGATCCAGTGCTGTCCTCATTGTCAGCTACGTAGGGTGAAAGGTCATCCAGTGACTGCATCATGTCCGCTAGGTTTCAGTGTGTGTATTATTGTCTGTCTGGGAGGTGCAGGCAGCTGCTACACATTTCAATCTCATCGCTACATCATCTGGGTTTGACAGTTTGCTGTTTGTCATTGGCTGAAAATGCAGATTATACATACAGTATGTTTTGTCCATTAGCTGTTGAAGGACCCGATTTGTGAAGGTAATATTATTGTGTATTGATAATGATGCCTTGGATGAAGAGCAGAGCCACTGACTGACAGACCACAATACGGAGGAAGAATGCTCAAGATGGATGCAAATGAGAAATACACGTAACGAGGGCTGAACAGACTAGGATGGAGAGGGACGAGAAAGCTAGGCAGAGAGCAGGAGTGACACAGGCTACAGTTGGACATGCAGCCAAGCAAAGTGTGTGTGTGTGGCAGGTGGGCGTGTCGGCTGTCACATACACTCCCCCCTGCACCTGCAACCCTTTCTAAATGTATTCAATGCACAAGTTATTATTGGACAAGCTCTTTGTGTGTATTGTATAATATTTGAGGACACTAATTAGAATAATGCTAACTATACATATTTTAGACTTTTATTATTACTGTAAGTAGTGTTATTTCATTTAATGGAGAATATAAGAATAGATGCTGGTGGAAATGTGTTTTGGGATGTCGTAAGGGCTAGAGGAAGTTGCAGTCATGCATTTTGGATGAAATTGCTAGCACTCTACAAACGAAACAGCACACACAGGATGACCCAATGGGTCATAGAGACTTGCATCACATTTAGCACATTTTTGTTCTTTGGTCAACCGTTCCCTCTCCCTCATGTTGTTAGCCAGCACTAAATGCTTGTCGACACTAAGGACCCATTTCCCGGAACCTGAACTAATAAGCACTCTCAATGAAGATTATCCATTCAGCTTGTTTTTTCGTAAAGCGGTAGACTTCATTCGGGTCCAGGAAACTAGCCATATTTTGACAAGCCGATGCATTAAAAAGTGTTGCTGTTGAATCTTGGACTTTGATTAATCTGATTAATCTGACCAACTAAAATAGGTCGAACCATTTCGTAAAACATGGTTTAATGGTGGTGACTACGTAAACCAGCATGCCTTGTTTCTTAATGCCCAAAGTTGCTTTCATATCCCCTGCTCAGAATTGGAGCAGACAGACTTCAGACGAGCTCAAAGGCAAAAGCCCCTGGATTTCCCTTTGGATTTCATACAGGCTGTTGTTGATACTCTGGTACGTTGATTGTAAATGTATTGATTTCCTCTTCAGTTGTATACGGAGTAACTAATCATTATCTGTAAATATATGCTTGAATCAGCACATGGAGAGGAGAGGAATAGTGTGTGGAAAGAGAAATAAAAGTAGAAGTATGGATAGATGGAAGAAACAAATGTAGAAAGAAAGATTACAAAGAATGAAAGAATGACTGTTGAAATCATTTCAATATGATTCCGCTATTGTTCCCTCTTCTCATTGACATTACAATGGCCTTTTAAGTTTTGGCTCCATTTTAAGAGCCAGTGCTGTGGATTTCATGACTTCATCCACAGTAACTGATGTGTCCCTGGGCACCGCCCCCTGTAATAATAAATAAAGTGACTTCTCTGGTGCTGCCACACTCTATAAATTCATACATTTGTTCCTTTTCTTTTCTCCTCGGCGTATGTTTACCCCTCTTGTTCCTGTCAGAGACCCTCTCTGAACACACTCTTTTCCCTTGTCACTTAAAGCACTTTCAGTCCGTTTCCCATTTCAACTTCTGTCATTGCCTACTCTTTGAACTGTCATTTTTGTTTTAATCAGCTCCGTTTTCCTCTGCAGACTGTCTGCTGTAAAAGTAGCAGACCTGGGATATATTGTGTACTGTTGAGGCATATCATCTAGGTAGAATGTCGATGGATGCTCTCGAAAATGGGGTTTGTTCATTTCTATCTGCAATGGTCTGGATTGTGTTGAGTAGGAAAGGATTGCTCACCTCGAACTGGACAAAGATTTTTGCTTTCACAAGTCGGACTTGAAGGTCTAAATCCCTGTCATTCGCATGAAGAAGAGATGCCGATAGAGGGGACGTAATAATTTGTCGGCGAGTGGGTAACCCGCCTCTACCATCCGTCTTATTGGTCAACGTGCAATCAATGAGCTGTATGCCGCCATAAGCAAACAAGAAAATGCTCATCCAGAGGCGGTGCTCCTTGTGGCCAGGGACTTTAATGCAGGGACACTTAAATCCCTTTTACCTAATTTCTGCCAGCATGTCACATGTGCAACCAGAGGGGAAAAAAACTCTAGACCACCTTTACTTCTACTACACCAGATCCAACGCTCGTCGGTTGTGGCTGGGCCTGCAAACTATTACAGACAACAAAGGGAAGCCCAGCCGCGAGCTGCCCAGTGGCACGAGCCTTCCAGACAAGCTAACTTACTTATGCACGCTTTGAGGCAAGCAACACTGAAGCATGCATGAGAGTGCCAGCTATTCCGGACGACTGTTTGATTACGCTCTCCATAGCCGATGTGCGTAAAACCTTTAAACAGGTCAACATTCACAAGGCTGCAGGTCCAGACGGATTACCAGGATGTGTACTCAGAGCATGCGAGGACCAACTGGCAAGTGTCTTCACTGACATTTTCAAACTCCTTGACCGAGTGTGTAATACCTACATGTTTCAAACAGACCACCATAGTCCCTGTGCCCAAGAACACCAAGGTAACCTGCCTAAAGGACTACTGACCCGTACTCACATCTGTAGCCATGAAGAGCTTTGAAAGGTTGGTCTTGGCTCACATCAACACCATCATCCCTGAAACCCTAGACCCACTCCAATTCACATACCGCCCCAACAGATCAATAGATGACACAATCTCTAGTGCACTCCACACTGCCCTTTCTCACCTGGACAAAAGGAACACATATGTGTGAATGCTATTCATTGACCAAAGTTCAGCGTTCAACACCATAGTGCCCTCAAAGCTCATCAATAAGCTAAGGACCCTGGGACTAAACACCTTCTTCTGCAACTGGATCCTGGACTTCCTGAAAGGCCGCCCCCAGGTGGTAAGGGTAGGCAACAACACATCTGTCACGCTGATTCTCAACATCGGGGCCCCTCAGGGGTGCGTGCTTAGTCCCCTCTGTTCACCCATGACTGCATCGCCAAGCACAACTCCAACACCATCATTACGTTTGCTGACAACGATGAGACATCAGAGACCTGGCAGTGTGGTGCCAGGACAACAACCTCTCCCTCAACGTGACCAAGACAAAGGAGATGTGGCATGGGTCCTTAGATCCTCAAAAGGTTTTACAGCTGCACCATCGAGAGCATCCTGACTGGTTGCATCATCGCCTGGTATGATAACTGCTCGGCCTCCGACCGCCAGGCGCTACACAGGGTATGGCATCCGGCCAAGTACATCACTGGGGCAAAGCTTCCTGCCATCCAGGACCTCTATATCAGGCAGTGTCAGAGGAAGGCCCTAAAAATTGGCTAAGACCCCAGCCACCATAGTCATAGACTGTTCTCTCTGCTACTGCATGGCAAGTGGTACCAGAGCGCCAAGTCTTGGACCAAAAAATAGATGATCAAATGACTAGACAGACTATTTGCATTAACTCCCCTCTTTTACACTGCTGCTACTCGCTGTTTATTATCGATGCATAGTCACTTTACCCCTATCTACATGTACATATTACCTCAATTAACTTGACTAACCTGTACCCCCGCGCATTGACTCGGTACCGGTACCCCTGTATATAGCCTCGTTATTGTTATTTTATTGTTACTCTTTTATTTTTTCTACTTTAGTTTATTTAGTCAATATTTCCTGAACCACCAATAAAAAAAAAACTGCGTTAATGGTTAAGGGCTCGTTAGAAAGCATTTCACGGTTGTATTCGGCGCATTGTATTCGGTGACAAATAAAATTTGATTTGACTACACAT
The DNA here is from genome assembly GCF_036934945.1 of Oncorhynchus masou masou. Lineage (NCBI taxonomy): Eukaryota > Metazoa > Chordata > Actinopteri > Salmoniformes > Salmonidae > Oncorhynchus > Oncorhynchus masou. The sequence goes on from NC_088229.1 coordinate 36,620,963, forward strand.
CATTTAGTCACAGTTGGTACCCCCAATAGTATGTCCAGTGGCATGATCATTCTAGGTTATGACGATACATATTCAGTCTCCATTGCTATCAGTGGTGTAAAGTACTTAAATAGAAAATACTTTGAAGTACTACATAAGTCATCTTTTTGTGTATCTTTACTTTACACCCCTTTACTATTTATATTTTTGACAACTTTTACTTCACTACATTCCTAAAGAAAATAACGTTCTTTTTACTCCATACTTTTTCCCTCACACCCATACGTACTCGTGACATTTTGAATGCTTAGCAGGACAGGAAAATGGTCAAATTCACACACCTATCAAGAAAACATTCGTGGTCATCTCTACTGCCTCTGATCTGCCCGACTCTGTAAACACAAATGCTTTATTTGTGAATGGCGTCTGAGTGTTGGAGTGTGCCCCTATCCATAAGTTAAAAACAAGAAAATTGTGCCATCTGGTTTGCTTAATATAAGGAATTTGTAACGAATTATACTTTTACTTTTGATACTTAAGTATACTTAAGCAATTACATTTACTTTTGATACTTAAGTATATTTAAAACCAAATACTTTTAATCAAGTAGTATTTTACTGGGTGACTTTTACTTGTGTCATTTTCTATTAACGTATCTTTACTTTTACTCAACTGAGAATTTTTTCCCAACACTGATCGCTATGCATACACTCCCCTATGTATTTATTTGGACAGTGAAGCTAAAACGTTTAATTGATATATTCCAGAATTTTGGATGTGAGATCAAATGTGCGTGCGGGCGTGCGTGCATTTTCCACGACTTGGTCTGATAGCATGCTCTCTGGCATGTTGTGTATTTGGGGGCTGAATAATAGTAGCTGTACTGGTTGTTAGTTGCTCAGAGCTAGATGAGTCTTTAAATGAATAATCCAACACGCTGAAGGCCACCCTGGGACGCTAGCACATCACTGTGCAGTGCAGTCCACTTTTGATGCGGGAGGAGGGGGGAGTTGGTGAAGGAATAGGGTTTTTTAGTCATCGCTGTGATGGCAAAGTGCCTGCAGTGTCTACAATGGCTGGGGGAACTATGAGGGTGAGAATGGTGTCCTCGTCTGAACTGCCGCTAGTGTTAATCAGTGGTGATTTTAGCATGTACTGTACATCTTGGTGGGACAAACTGAACCAAAAAATGTATGCATGCCAGCAAAGCCACGACATAACACTAACAACACTATAACGGTGACAAACGGTGCCCATAAACTGTTAGGGCCGACATAAAGCTGTTCCAACAGCAAGGATTTATTTTCAGCACCGTGGAGTGAATCCTTACCACTGCTACACCTGGAAATCAGCAGAGCCTTGTCTGGCAGCATAATAGATCATTCAGCCTCATTTACTGCCATTTACAAATAAAACATCGCTGATGTGGCTGATATGCTGAAATAAATATGGTTTCTACTGACTCCTTGTGGATTTGTGGAACTCGATAAGAATAATGCCGAATGACCGCATGAGTTATGACTTTTTGTACCATACACAAACATTATTTTGTTTTATGTTCAGTAAGTTCATAATGTTTGTTTGTTGTATCATTAACACTTAGCTGTAAGTATAAGCAAGTGCACGCAAACGATCTGCAACGAGGTAGGCCTATACATTCAGCACTTTCAAAATGGACACCGACAGAAAATGGACACCGACAAAATATCCCCTCCTCGTGGTTACAGACCCAACAACATTATATAGTATCCCCTCCTCATGGTTACAGACCCAACAACATTATATAGTATCCCCTCCTCGTGGTTACAGACCCAACAACATTATATAGTATCCCCTCCTCGTGGTTACAGACCCAACAACATGATATAGTATCCCTCCTCATGGTTACAGACCCAACAACATTATATAGTATCCCCTCCTTGTGGTTACAGACCCAACAACATTATATAGTATCCCCTCCTCATGGTTACAGACCCAACAACATTATATAGTATCCCCTCCTCATGGTTACAGACCCAACAACATTATATAGTATCCCTCCTCATGGTTACAGACCCAACAACATTATATAGTATCCCTCCTCATGGTTACAGACCCAACAACATTATATAGTATCCCCTCCTCATGGTTCCAGACACAAAAACATTATATAGTATCCCCTCCTTGTGGTTACAGACCCAACAACATTATATAGTATCCCCTCCTCATGGTTACAGACCCAACAACATTATATAGTATCCCTCCTCATGGTTACAGACCCAACAACATTATATAGTATCCCCTCCTCATGGTTCCAGACACAAAAACATTATATAGTATCCCTCCTTGTGGTTACAGACCCAACAACATTATATAGTATCCCCTCCTCATGGTTACAGACCCAACAACATTATATAGTATCCCTCCTCATGGTTACAGACCCAACAACATTATATAGTATCCCCTCCTCATGGTTACAGACCCAACAACATTATATAGTATCCCCTCCTCATGGTTCCAGACACAAAAACATTATATTGTATCCCCTCCTTGTGGTTACAGACCCAACAACATGATATAGTATCCCCTCCTCATGGTTACAGACCCAACAACATTATATAGTATCCCCTCCTCATGGTTACAGACCCAACAACATTATATAGTATCCCCTCCTCATGGTTACAGACCCAACAACATTATATAGTATCCCTCCTCATGGTTACAGACCCAACAATATTATATAGTATCCCTCCTCATGGTTACAGACCCAACAACATGATATAGTATCCCTCCTCATGGTTACAGACCCAACAACATTATATAGTATCCCTCCTCATGGTTACAGACCCAACAACATGATATAGTATCCCTCCTCATGGTTACAGACCCAACAACATTATATATTATCCCCTCCTCATGGTTACAGACCCAACAACATGATATAGTATCCCTCCTCATGGTTACAGACCCAACAACATGATATAGTATCCCTCCTCATGGTTACAGACCCAACAACATTATATAGTTTCTCCTCCTCATGGTTACAGACCCAACAACATGATATAGTATCCCCTCCTCACAATTACAGACCCAACAACATGATATAGTATCCCTTCCTCATGGTTACAGACCCAACAACATTATATATTATCCCCTCCTCATGGTTACAGACCCAACAACATGATATAGTATCCCTCCTCACAATTACAGACCCAACAACATGATATAGTATCCCCTCCTCATGGTTACAGACCCAACAACATGATATAGTATCCCTCCTCATGGTTACAGACCCAACAACATTATATAGTTTCTCCTCCTCATGGTTACAGACCCAACAACATGATATAGTATCCCCTCCTCACAATTACAGACCCAACAACATGATATAGTATCCCTTCCTCATGGTTACAGACCCAACAACATTATATATTATCCCCTCCTCATGGTTACAGACCCAACAACATGATATAGTATCCCTCCTCACAATTACAGACCCAACAACATGATATAGTATCCCCTCCTCATGGTTACAGACCCAACAACATTATATATTATCCCCTCCTCACAATTACAGACCCAACAACATGATATAGTATCCCTCCTCATGGTTACAGACCCAACAACATTATATAGTATCCCCTCCTCATGGTTACAGACCCAACAACATTATATATTATCCCCTCCTCACAATTACAGACCCAACAACATGATATAGTATCCCCTCCTCATGGTTACAGACCCAACAACATGATATAGTATCCCTCCTCATGGTTACAGACCCAACAACATTATATATTATCCCCTCCTCATGGTTACAGACCCAACAACATTATATAGTATCCCTCCTTGTGGTTACAGACCCAACAATATTATATAGTATCCCCTCCTCATGGTTACAGACCCAACAACATTATATAGTATCCCTCCTCATGGTTACAGACCCAACAACATTATATGGTATCCCCTCCTCATGGTTACAGACCCAACAACATTATATAGTATCCCCTCCTCGTGGTTACAGACCCAACAACATTATATAGTATCCCTCCTCATGGTTACAGACCCAACAACATTATATAGTATCCCTCCTCATGGTTACAGACCCAACAACATTATATAGTATCCCTCCTCGTGGTTACAGACCCAACAACATTATATAGTATCCCTACTTGTGGTTAGAGACCAAACAATATTATATAGTATCCCTCCTCATGGTTACAGACCCAACAATATTATATAGTATCCCTCCTCATGGTTACAGACCCAACAACATTATATATTATCCCCTCCTCATGGTTACAGACCCAACAACATTATATAGTATCCCTCCTCATGGTTACAGACCCAACAACATTATATAGTATCCCTCCTCATGGTTACAGACCCAACAACATTATATAGTATCCCCTCCTCATGGTTACAGACCCAACAACATTATATAGTATCCCTCCTCATGGTTACAGACCTAACAACATTATATAGTATCCCTCATGGTTACAGACCCAACAACATGATATAGTATCCCCTCCTCATGGTTCCAGACACAAAAACATTATATAGTATCCCCTCCTTGTGGTTACAGTCCCAACAACATGATATAGTATACCCTCCTCATGGTTACAGACCCAACAACATTATATAGTATCCCCTCCTCATGGTTACAGACCCAACAACATTATATAGTATCCCCTCCTCATGGTTACAGACCCAACAACATTATATAGTATCCCCTCCTCATGGTTACAGACCCAACAACATTATATAGTATCCCTCCTCATGGTTACAGACCCAACAACATGATATAGTATCCCTCCTCATGGTTACAGACCCAACAACATTATATAGTATCCCTCCTCATGGTTACAGACCCAACAACATGATATAGTATCCCCTCCTCCTGGTTACAGACCCAACAACATTATATATTATCCCCTCCTCATGGTTACAGACCCAACAACATGATATAGTATCCCCTCCTCACAATTACAGACCCAACAACATGATATAGTATCCCCTCCTCATGGTTACAGACCCAACAACATTATATATTATCCCCTCCTCACAATTACAGACCCAACAACATTATATAGTATCCCTCCTTGTGGTTACAGACCCAACAACATGATATAGTATCCCTCCTCACAATTACAGACCCAACAACATGATATAGTATCCCCTCCTCATGGTTACAGACCCAACAACATGATATAGTATCCCTCCTCATGGTTACAGACCCAACAACATTATATAGTTTCTCCTCCTCATGGTTACAGACCCAACAACATTATATAGTATCCCTCCTCATGGTTACAGACCCAACAACATTATATAGTATCCCTCCTCATGGTTACAGACCCAACAACATGATATAGTATCCCCTCCTCCTGGTTACAGACCCAACAACATTATATATTATCCCCTCCTCATGGTTACAGACCCAACAACATGATATAGTATCCCCTCCTCACAATTACAGACCCAACAACATGATATAGTATCCCCTCCTCATGGTTACAGACCCAACAACATTATATATTATCCCCTCCTCACAATTACAGACCCAACAACATTATATAGTATCCCTCCTTGTGGTTACAGACCCAACAACATGATATAGTATCCCTCCTCACAATTACAGACCCAACAACATGATATAGTATCCCCTCCTCATGGTTACAGACCCAACAACATGATATAGTATCCCTCCTCATGGTTACAGACCCAACAACATTATATAGTTTCTCCTCCTCATGGTTACAGACCCAACAACATTATATAGTATCCCTCCTCATGGTTACAGACCCAACAACATGATATAGTATCCCTCCTCATGGTTACAGACCCAACAACATTATATATTATCCCCTCCTCATGGTTACAGACCCAACAACATGATATAGTATCCCTCCTCATGGTTACAGACCCAACAACATGATATAGTATCCCTCCTCATGGTTACAGACCCAACAACATTATATAGTTTCTCCTCCTCATGGTTACAGACCCAACAACATGATATAGTATCCCCTCCTCACAATTACAGACCCAACAACATGATATAGTATCCCTTCCTCATGGTTACAGACCCAACAACATTATATATTATCCCCTCCTCATGGTTACAGACCCAACAACATGATATAGTATCCCTCCTCACAATTACAGACCCAACAACATGATATAGTATCCCCTCCTCATGGTTACAGACCCAACAACATGATATAGTATCCCTCCTCATGGTTACAGACCCAACAACATTATATAGTTTCTCCTCCTCATGGTTACAGACCCAACAACATGATATAGTATCCCCTCCTCACAATTACAGACCCAACAACATGATATAGTATCCCTTCCTCATGGTTACAGACCCAACAACATTATATATTATCCCCTCCTCATGGTTACAGACCCAACAACATGATATAGTATCCCTCCTCACAATTACAGACCCAACAACATGATATAGTATCCCCTCCTCATGGTTACAGACCCAACAACATTATATATTATCCCCTCCTCACAATTACAGACCCAACAACATGATATAGTATCCCCTCCTCATGGTTACAGACCCAACAACATTATATAGTATCCCCTCCTCATGGTTACAGACCCAACAACATTATATATTATCCCCTCCTCACAATTACAGACCCAACAACATGATATAGTATCCCCTCCTCATGGTTACAGACCCAACAACATGATATAGTATCCCCTCCTCATGGTTACAGACCCAACAACATTATATATTATCCCCTCCTCATGGTTACAGACCCAACAACATTATATAGTATCCCTCCTTGTGGTTACAGACCCAACAATATTATATAGTATCCCCTCCTCATGGTTACAGACCCAACAACATTATATAGTATCCCTCCTCATGGTTACAGACCCAACAACATTATATGGTATCCCCTCCTCATGGTTACAGACCCAACAACATTATATAGTATCCCCTCCTCGTGGTTACAGACCCAACAACATTATATAGTATCCCTCCTCATGGTTACAGACCCAACAACATTATATAGTATCCCTCCTCATGGTTACAGACCCAACAACATTATATAGTATCCCTCCTCGTGGTTACAGACCCAACAACATTATATAGTATCCCTACTTGTGGTTAGAGACCAAACAATATTATATAGTATCCCTCCTCATGGTTACAGACCCAACAATATTATATAGTATCCCTCCTCATGGTTACAGACCCAACAACATTATATTTTATCCCCTCCTCATGGTTACAGACCCAACAAATTTATATATTATCCCTCCTCATGGTTACAGACCCAACAACATTATATAGTATCCCTCCTCATGGTTACAGACCCAACAACATTATATAGTATCCCCTCCTCATGGTTACAGACCCAACAACATTATATAGTATCCCTCCTCATGGTTACAGACCTAACAACATTATATAGTATCCCTCATGGTTACAGACCCAACAACATGATATAGTATCCCCTCCTCATGGTTCCAGACACAAAAACATTATATAGTATCCCCTCCTTGTGGTTACAGTCCCAACAACATGATATAGTATACCCTCCTCATGGTTACAGACCCAACAACATTATATAGTATCCCCTCCTCATGGTTACAGACCCAACAACATTATATAGTATCCCCTCCTCATGGTTACAGACCCAACAACATTATATAGTATCCCCTCCTCATGGTTACAGACCCAACAACATTATATAGTATCCCTCCTCATGGTTACAGACCCAACAACATGATATAGTATCCCTCCTCATGGTTACAGACCCAACAACATTATATAGTATCCCTCCTCATGGTTACAGACCCAACAACATGATATAGTATCCCCTCCTCCTGGTTACAGACCCAACAACATTATATATTATCCCCTCCTCATGGTTACAGACCCAACAACATGATATAGTATCCCCTCCTCACAATTACAGACCCAACAACATGATATAGTATCCCCTCCTCATGGTTACAGACCCAACAACATTATATATTATCCCCTCCTCACAATTACAGACCCAACAACATTATATAGTATCCCTCCTTGTGGTTACAGACCCAACAATATTATATAGTATCCCTCCTCATGGTTACAGACCCAACAACATTATATAGTATCCCCTCCTCATGGTTACAGACCCAACAACATTATATAGTATCCCCTCCTCATGGTTACAGACCCAACAACATTATATAGTATCCCTCCTCATGGTTACAGACCCAACAACATTATATAGTATCCCCTCCTCGTGGTTATAGACCCAACAGCATTATATAGTATCCCCTCCTCGTGGTTACAGACCCAACAACATTATATAGTATCACCCGGTCATGGTTACAGACCCAACAACATTATATAGTATCCCCTCCTCATGGTTACAGACCCAACAACATTATATAGTATCCCCTCCTCATGGTTACAGACCCAACAACATTATATAGTATCCCTCCTCATGGTTACAGACCCAACAATATTATATAGTATCCCTCCTCATGGTTACAGACCCAACAACATGATATAGTATCCCTCCTCATGGTTACAGACCCAACAACATTATATAGTATCCCCTCCTCCTGGTTACAGACCCAACAACATTATATATTATCCCCTCCTCATGGTTACAGACCCAACAACATGATATAGTATCCCCTCCTCACAATTACAGACCCAACAACATGATATAGTATCCCCTCCTCATGGTTACAGACCCAACAACATTATATATTATCCCCTCCTCACAATTACAGACCCAACAACATTATATAGTATCCCTCCTTGTGGTTACAGACCCAACAATATTATTTAGTATCCCTCCTCATGGTTACAGACCCAACAACATTATATAGTATCCCTCCTCATGGTTACAGACCCAACAACATTATATAGTATCCCCTCCTCGTGGTTACAGACCCAACAACATTATATAGTATCACCCGGTCGTGGTTACAGACCCAACAACATTATATAGTATCCCCTCCTCGTGGTTACAGACCCAACAACATTATATAGTATCCCTACTTGTGGTTAGAGACCAAACAATATTATATAGTATCCCTCCTCATGGTTACAGACCCAACAACATTATATAGTATCCCTCCTCATGGTTACAGACCCAACAACATTATATAGTATCCCCTCCTCATGGTTACAGACCCAACAACATTATATAGTATCCCCTCCTCGTGGTTACAGACCCAACAACATTATATAGTATCCCCTCCTCATGGTTACAGACCCAAAAACATTATATAGTATCCCCTCCTCATGGTTACAGACCCAACAACATTATATAGTATCCCCTCCTCATGGTTACAGACCCAACAACATTATATAGTATCCCTCCTCATGGTTACAGACCCAACAACATTATATAGTATCCCCTCCTCATGGTTACAGACCCAACAACATTATATAGTATCCCCTCCTCATGGTTCCAGACACAAAAACATTATATAGTATCCCCTCCTTGTGGTTACAGACCCAACAACATGATATAGTATCCCCTCCTCATGGTTACAGACCCAACAACATTATATAGTATCCCCTCCTCATGGTTACAGACCCAACAACATTATATAGTATCCCCTCCTCATGGTTACAGACCCAACAACATTATATAGTATCCCTCCTCATGGTTACAGACCCAACAACATGATATAGTATCCCTCCTCATGGTTACAGACCCAACAACATTATATAGTATCCCTCCTCATGGTTACAGATCCAACAACATTATATAGTATCCCCTCCTCATGGTTACAGACCCAACAACATTATATAGTATCCCTCCTCATGGTTACAGACCCAACAACATGATATAGTATCCCTCCTCATGGTTACAGACCCAACAACATTATATAGTATCCCTCCTCATGGTTACAGATCCAACAACATTATATAGTATCCCTCCTCATGGTTACAGACCCAACAACATTATATAGTATCCCTCCTCATGGTTACAGACCCAACAACATTATATAGTATCCCCTCCTCATAGTTACAGACCCAACAACATTATATAGTATCCCTCCTCATGGTTACAGACCCAACAACATTATATAGTATCCCCTCCTCGTGGTTACAGACCCAACAACATTATATAGTATCCCCTCCTCATGGTTACAGACCCAACAACATTATATAGTATCCCCTCATGGTTACAGACCCAACAACATCATATATTATCCCCTCCTCATGGTTACAGACCCAACAACATTATATAGTATCCCTCCTCATGGTTACAGACCCAACAACATTATATAGTATCCCCTCATGGTTACAGATCCAACAACATGATATAGTTTCTCCTCCTCACAATTACAGACCCAACAACATGATATAGTATCCCCTCCTCATGGTTACAGACCCAACAACATGATATAGTATCCCCTCCTCACAATTACAGAACCAACAACATGATATAGTATCCCCTCCTCATGGTTACAGACCCAACAACATGATATAGTATCCCCTCCTCACAATTACAGACCCAACAACATGATATAGTATCCCCTCCTCATGGTTACAGACCCAACAACATTATATATTATCCCCTCCTCATGGTTACAGACCCAACAACATGATATAGTATCCCCTCCTTGTGGTTACAGACCCAACAACATGATATAGTATCCCCTCCTCATGGTTACAGACCCAACAACATTATATAGTATCCCCTCCTCATGGTTACAGACCCAACAACATTATATAGTATCCCTCCTCATGGTTACAGACCCAACAACATGATATAGTATCCCTCCTCATGGTTACAGACCCAACAACATTATATAGTATCCCTCCTCATGGTTACAGACCCAACAACATGATATAGTATCCCCTCCTCGTGGTTACAGACCCAACAACATTATATATTATCCCCTCCTCATGGTTACAGACCCAACAACATGATATAGTATCCCCTCCTCGTGGTTACAGACCCAACAACATTATATAGTATCCCTCCTCATGGTTACAGACCCAACAACATTATATAGTATCCCCTCCTCATGGTTACAGACCCAACAACATTATATAGTATCCCCTCCTCACATTACAGACCCAACAACATGATATAGTATCCCCTCCTCATGGTTACAGACCCAACAACATTATATATTATCCCCTCCTCATGGTTACAGACCCAACAACATGATATAGTATCCCCTCCTCGTGGTTACAGACCCAACAACATTATATAGTATCCCTCCTCATGGTTACAGACCCAACAACATTATATAGTATCCCCTCCTCATGGTTACAGACCCAACAACATTATATAGTATCCCCTCCTCGTGGTTACAGACCCAACAACATTATATAGTATCCCCTCCTTGTGGTTACAGACCCAAAAACATGATATAGTATCCCCTCCTCGTGGTTACAGACCCAACAACATTATATAGTTTCCCCTCCTCGTGGTTACAGACCCAACAACATTATATAGTATCCCTCCTCGTGGTTACAGACCCAACAACATTATATAGTATCCCTCCTCGTGGTTACAGACCCAACAACATTATATAGTATCCCCTCCTCGTGGTTACAGACCCAACAACATTATATAGTATCCCTCCTCATGGTTACAGACCCAACAACATTATATAGTATCCCCTCCTCATAGTTACAAACCCAACAACATTATATAGTATCCCCTCCTCGTGGTTACAGACCCAACAACATTATATAGTATCCCCTCCTCGTGGTTACAGACCCAACAACATTATATAGAATCCCTCCTTGTGGTTACAGACCCAACAATATTATATAGTATCCCTCCTCATGGTTACAGACCCAACAACATTATATAGTATCCCTCCTCATGGTTACAGACCCAACAACATTATATGGTATCCCCTCCTCGTGGTTACAGACCCAACAACATTATATAGTATCCCCTCCTCGTGGTTACAGACCCAACAACATTATATAGTATCACCCGGTCGTGGTTACAGACCCAACAACATTATATAGTATCCCTCCTCATGGTTACAGACCCAACAACATTATATATTATCCCCTCCTCATGGTTACAGACCCAACAACATTATATAGTATCCCTCCTCATGGTTACAGTCCCAACAACATTATATAGTATCCCTCCTCATGGTTACAGACCCAACAACATTATATAGTATCCCCTCCTCATGGTTACAGACCCAACAACATTATATAGTATCCCCTCCTTGTGGTCACAGACCCAACAACATTATATAGTATCCCCTCCTCATGGTTACAGACCCAACAACATTATATAGTATCCCCTCCTCATGGTTCCAGACACAAAAACATTATATTGTATCCCCTCCTTGTGGTTACAGACCCAACAACATGATATAGTATCCCCTCCTCGTGGTTACAGACCCAACAACATTATATAGTATCCCTCCTCATGGTTACAGACCCAACAACATTATATAGTTTCTCCTCCTCATGGTTACAGACCCAACAACATGATATAGTATCCCCTCCTCGTGGTTACAGACCCAACAACATTATATAGTATCCCTCCTCATGGTTACAGACCCAACAACATGATATAGTATCCCCTCCTCGTGGTTACAGACCCAACAACATTATATAGTATCCCCTCATCATGGTTACAGACCCAACAACATTATATAGTTTCTCCTCCTCATGGTTACAGACCCAACAACATGATATAGTATCCCCTCCTCGTGGTTACAGTCCCAACAACATTATATAGTATCCCTCCTCATGGTTACAGACCCAACAACATTATATAGTATCCCCTCCTCATGGTTACAGACCCAACAACATTATATAGTATCCCCTCCTTGTGGTCACAGACCCAAAAACATGATATAGTATCCCTCCTCGTGGTTACAGACCCAACAACATTATATAGTATCCCCTCCTCATGGTTACAGACCCAACAACATTATATAGTATCCCCTCCTCATGGTTACAGACCCAACAACATTATATAGTATCCCCTCCTCGTGGTTACAGACCCAACAACATTATATAGTATCCCCTCCTCATGGTTACAGACCCAACAACATTATATAGTTTCTCCTCCTCATGGTTACAGACCCAACAACATGATATAGTATCCCCTCCTCGTGGTTACAGACCCAACAACATTATATAGTATCCCTCCTCATGGTTACAGACCCAACAACATGATATAGTATCCCCTCCTCACAATTACAGACCCAACAACATGATATAGTATCCCCTCCTCATGGTTACAGACCCAACAACATTATATGGTATCCCCTCCTCGTGGTTACAGACCCAACAACATTATATAGTATCCCTACTTGTGGTTAGAGACCAAACAATATTATATAGTATCCCTCCTCATGGTTACAGACCCAACAACATTATATAGTATACCTCCTCATGGTTACAGACCCAACAACATTATATAGTATCCCCTCCTCGTGGTTACAGACCCAACAACATTATGTAGTATCCCCTCCTCGTGGTTACAGACCCAACAACATTATATAGTATCCCCTCCTCGTGGTTACAGACCCAACAACATTATATGGTATCCCCTCCTCGTGGTTACAGACCCAACAACATTATATAGTATCACCCGGTCGTGGTTACAGACCCAACAACATTATATAGTATCCCTCCTCATGGTTACAGACCCAACAACATTATATAGTATCCCTCCTCATGGTTAAAGTCCAAACAACATTATTTAGTATCCCTCCTCATGGTTACAGACCCAACATCATTATATAGTATCCCCTCCTCATGGTTACAGACCCAACAACATTATATAGTATCCCCTCCTCGTGGTTACAGACCCAACAACCTTATATAGTATCCCTCCTCGTGGTTACAGACCCAACAACCTTATATAGTATCCCTCCTCATGGTTACAGACCCAACAACCTTATATAGTATCCCTCCTCGTGGTTACAGACCCAACAACCTTATATAGTATCCCTCCTCATGGTTACAGACCCAACAACATTATATAGTATCCCCTCCTCCTGTTTACAGATTCAACAACATTATATAGTATCCCTCCTCATGGTTACAGACCCAACAACATTATATAGTATCCCTCCTCATGGTTACAGACCCAACAACATTATATAGTATCCCTCCTCATGGTTACAGATTCAACAACATTATATAGTATCCCTCCTCATGGTTACAGATTCAACAACATTATATAGTATCCCTCCTCATGGTTACAGACCCTACAACATTATATAGTATCCCCTCCTCCTGTTTACAGACCCAACAACATTATATAGTATCCCTCCTCATGGTTACAGACCCTACAACATTATATAGTATCCCTCCTCATGGTTACAGACCCAACAACATTATATAGTATCCCTCCTCATGGTTACAGATTCAACAACATTATATAGTATCCCTCCTCATGGTTACAGACCCTACAACATTATATAGTATCCTTCCTCATGGTTACAGACCCAACAACATTATATAGTATCCCTCCTCATGGTTACAGACCCAACAACATTATATAGTATCCCTCCTCATGGTTACAGATCCAACAACATTATATAGTATCCCTCCTCATGGTTACAGTCCCAACAACATTATATAGTATCCCTCCTCATGGTTACAGACCCAACAACATTATATAGTATCCCTCCTCATGGTTACAGACCCAACAACATTATATAGTATCCCTCCTCATGGTTACAGACCCAACAACATTATATAGTATCCCTCCTCATGGTTACAGACCCAACAACATTATATAGTATCCCCTCCTCATGGTTACAGACCCAACAACATTATATAGTATCCCTCCTCATGGTTACAGACCCAACAACATTATATAGTATCCCTCCTCATGGTTACAGACCCAACAACATTATATAGTATCCCTCCTCATGGTTACAGACCCAACAACATTATATAGTATCCCCTCCTCATGGTTACAGACCCAACAACATTATATAGTATCCCCTCCTCATGGTTACAGACCCAACAACATTATATAGTATCCCTTCTCATGGTTACAGACCCAACAACATTATATTGTATCCCCTCCTCGTGGTTACAGACCCAACAACATTATATAGTATCCCCTCCTTGTGGTTACAGACCCAACAACATTATATAGTATCCCCTCCTCGTGGTTACAGACCCAACAACATTATATAGTATCCCTCCTCATGGTTACAGACCCAACAACATTATATAGTATCCCCTCCTCGTGGTTACAGACCCAACAACATTATATAGTATCCCCTCCTCATGGTTACAGACCCAACAACATTATATAGTATCCCTCCTCATGGTTACAGACCCAAAAACATTATATAGTATCCCCTCCTCATGGTTACAGACCCAGCAACATTATATAGTATCCCTCCTCATGGTTACAGACCCAACAACATTATATAGTATCCCCTCCTCATGGTTACAGACCCAACAACATTATATAGTATCCCTCCTCATGGTTACAGACCCAAAAACATTATATAGTATCCCCTCCTCATGGTTACAGACCCAACAACATTATATAGTATCCCTCCTCGTGGTTACAGACCCAACAACATTATATAGTATTCCCTCCTCGTGGTTACAGACCCAACAACATGATATAGTATCCCCTCCTCATAGTTACAGACCCAACAACATTATATAGTATCCCCTCCTCATGGTTACAGACCCAACAACATTATATAGTATCCCTCCTCATGGTTACAGACCCAACAACATTATATAGTATCCCCTCCTCATGGTTACAGACCCAACAACATTATATAGTATCCCTCCTCATGGTTACAGACCCAACAACATTATATAGTATCCCTCCTCATGGTTACAGACCCAACAACATTATATAGTATCCCCTCCTCATAGTTACAGACCCAACAACATTATATAGTATTCCCTCCTCGTGGTTACAGACCCAACAACATTATATAGTATCCCTCCTCATGGTTACAGACCCAAAAACATTATATAGTATCCCCTCCTCATGGTTACAGACCCAACAACATTATATAGTATTCCCTCCTCGGGTTACAGACCCAACAACATTATATAGTATCCCTCCTCATGGTTACAGACCCAACAACATTATATAGTATCCCTCCTCATGGTTACAGACCCAACAACATTATATAGTATCCCCTCCTCATGGTTACAGACCCAACAACATTATATAGTATCCCCTCCTCGTGGTTACAGACCCAACAACATTATATAGTATCCCTCCTCATGGTTACAGACCCAACAACATTATATAGTATCCCCTCCTCATGGTTACAGACCCAACAACATTATATAGTATCCCCTCCTTGTGGTTACAGACCCAACAACATTATATAGTATCCCTCCTCATGGTTACAGACCCAACAACATTATATAGTATCCCCTCCTTGTGGTTACAGACCCAACAACATTATATAGTATCCCCTCCTCGTGGTTACAGACCCAACAACATTATATTGTATCCCCTCCTCATAGTTACAGACCCAACAACATTATATAGTATCCCCTCCTCATGGTTACAGACCCAACAACATTATATAGTATCCCCTCCTCATAGTTACAGACCCAACAACATTATATAGTTTCCCCTCCTCATAGTTACAGACCCAACAACATTATATAGTATCCCCTCCTCGTGGTTACAGACCCAACAACATTGTATAGTATCCCTCCTCATGGTTACAGACCCAACAACATTATATAGTATCCCCTCCTCATAGTTACAGACCCAACAACATTATATAGTATCCCTCCTCATGGTTACAGACCCAACAACATTATATAGTATCCCTCCTCATGGTTACAGACCCAACAACATTATATAGTATCCCCTCCTCATGGTTACAGACCCAACAACATTATATAGTATCCCTCCTCATGGTTACAGACCCAACAACATTGTATTGTATCCCTCCTCGTGGTTACAGACCCTACAACATTATATAGTATCCCTCCTCATGGTTACAGACCCAACAATATTATATAGTATCCCCTCCTCATGGTTACAGACCCAACAACATTATATAGTATCCCTCCTCATGGTTACAGACCCAACAACATTGTATTGTATCCCTCCTCGTGGTTACAGACCCAACAACATTATATAGTATCCCCTCCTTGTCGTTACAGACCCAACAACATTATATAGTATCCCTCCTCATGGTTACAGACCCAACAACATTATATAGTATCCCTCCTTGTGGTTACAGACCCAACAACATTATATAGTATCCCCTCCTCATGGTTACAGACCCAACAACATTATATAGTATCCCCTCCTCGTGGTTACAGACCCAACAACATTATATAGTATCCCTCCTCATGGTTACAGACCCAAAAACATTGTATAGTATCCCCTCCTCATGGTTACAGACCCAACAACATTATATAGTATCCCTCCTCGTGGTTACAGACCCAACAACATTATATAGTGTCCCTCATCGTGGTTACAGACCCAACAACATTATATAGTATCCCCTCCTTGTGGTTACAGACCCAACAACATTATATAGTATCCCCTCCTCATGGTTACAGACCCAACAACATTATATAGTATCCCCTCCTCGTGGTTACAGACCCAACAACATTATATAGTATCCCCTCATGGTTACAGACCCAAAAACATTGTATAGTATCCCCTCCTCATGGTTACAGACCCAACAACATTATATAGTATCCCTCCTCGTGGTTACAGACCCAACAACATTATATAGTGTCCCTCATCGTGGTTACAGACCCAACAACATTATATAGTATCCCCTCCTCGTGGTTACAGACCCAACAACATGATATAGTATCCCCTCCTCATGGTTACAGACCCAACAACATTATATAGTATCCCTCCTCATGGTTACAGACCCAACAACATTATATAGTATCCCTCCTCATGTTTACAGACCCAACACCATTATATAGTATCCCTCCTCATGGTTACAGACCCAACAACATTATATAGTATCCTCCTCATGGTTACAGACCCAACAACATTATATAGTATCCCCTCCTCATGGTTACAGACCCAACAACATTATATAGTATCCCCTCCTCATGGTTACAGACCCAACAACATTATATAGTATCCCTCCTCATGGTTACAGACCCAACAACATTATATTGTATCCCCTCCTCGTGGTTACAGACCCAACAACATTAAAAAGTATCCCCTCCTTGTGGTTACAGACCCAACAACATTATATAGTATCCCCTCCTCGTGGTTACAGACCCAACAACATTATATAGTATCCCTCCTCATGGTTACAGACCCAACAACATTATATAGTATCCCCTCCTCGTGGTTACAGACCCAACAACATTATATAGTATCCCTCCTCATGGTTACAGACCCAAAAACATTGTATAGTATCCCCTCCTCATGGTTACAGACCCAACAACATTATATAGTATCCCTCCTCGTGGTTACAGACCCAACAACATTATATAGTGTCCCTCATCGTGGTTACAGACCCAACAACATTATATAGTATCCCCTCCTCGTGGTTACAGACCCAACAACATGATATAGTATCCCCTCCTCATGGTTACAGACCCAACAACATTATATAGTATCCCTCCTCATGGTTACAGACCCAACAACATTATATAGTATCCCTCCTCATGTTTACAGACCCAACACCATTATATAGTATCCCTCCTCATGGTTACAGACCCAACAACATTATATAGTATCCCTCCTCATGGTTACAGATCCAACAACATTATATAGTATCCCCTCCTCATGGTTACAGTCCCAACAACATTATATAGTATCCCTCCTCATGGTTACAGACCCAACAACATTATATAGTATCCCTCCTCATGGTTACAGACCCAACAACATTATATAGTATCCCTCCTCATGGTTACAGACCCAACAACATTATATAGTATCCCTCCTCATGGTTACAGACCCAACAACATTATATAGTATCCCCTCCTCATGGTTACAGACCCAACAACATTATATAGTATCCCTCCTCATGGTTACAGACCCAACAACATTATATAGTATCCCTCCTCATGGTTACAGACCCAACAACATTATATAGTATCCCTCCTCATGGTTACAGACCCAACAACATTATATAGTATCCCCTCCTCATGGTTACAGACCCAACAACATTATATAGTATCCCTCCTCATGGTTACAGACCCAACAACATTATATAGTATCCCTCCTCATGGTTACAGACCCAACAACATTATATAGTATCCCCTCCTCATGGTTACAGACCCAACAACATTATATAGTATCCCTCCTCATGGTTACAGACCCAACAACATTATATTGTATCCCCTCCTCGTGGTTACAGACCCAACAACATTAAAAAGTATCCCTCCTTGTGGTTACAGACCCAACAACATTATATAGTATCCCCTCCTCGTGGTTACAGACCCAACAACATTATATAGTATCCCTACTCATGGTTACAGACCCAACAACATTATATAGTATCCCCTCCTCGTGGTTACAGACCCAACAACATTATATAGTATCCCCTCCTCATGGTTACAGACCCAACAACATTATATAGTATCCCTCCTCATGGTTACAGACCCAAAAACATTATATAGTATCCCCTCCTCATGGTTACAGACCCAGCAACATTATATAGTATCCCTCCTCATGGTTACAGACCCAACAACATTATATAGTATCCCCTCCTCATGGTTACAGACCCAACAACATTATATAGTATCCCTCCTCATGGTTACAGACCCAACAACATTATATAGTATCCCCTCCTCATGGTTACAGACCCAACAACATTATATAGTATCCCTCCTCATGGTTACAGACCCAACAACATTATATAGTATCCCTCCTCATGGTTACAGACCCAACAACATTATATAGTATCCCCTCCTCATAGTTACAGACCCAACAACATTATATAGTATTCCCTCCTCGTGGTTACAGACCCAACAACATTATATAGTATCCCTCCTCATGGTTACAGACCCAACAACATTATATAGTATCCCTCCTCATGGTTACAGACCCAACAACATTATATAGTATCCCCTCCTCATGGTTACAGACCCAACAACATTATATAGTATCCCCTCCTCGTGGTTACAGACCCAACAACATTATATAGTATCCCTCCTCATGGTTACAGACCCAACAACATTATATAGTATCCCTCCTCATGGTTACAGACCCAACAACATTATATAGTATCCCCTCCTCGTGGTTACAGACCCAACAACATTATATAGTATCCCCTCCTCATAGTTACAGACCCAACAACATTATATAGTTTCCCCTCCTCATAGTTACAGACCCAACAACATTATATAGTATCCCCTCCTCGTGGTTACAGACCCAACAACATTGTATAGTATCCCTCATCATGGTTACAGACCCAACAACATTATATAGTATCCCCTCCTCATAGTTACAGACCCAACAACATTATATAGTATCCCTCCTCATGGTTACAGACCCAACAACATTATATAGTATCCCTCCTCATGGTTACAGACCCAACAACATTATATAGTATCCCCTCCTCATGGTTACAGACCCAACAACATTATATAGTATCCCTCCTCATGGTTACAGACCCAACAACATTGTATTGTATCCCCTCCTCGTGGTTACAGACCCAACAACATTATATAGTATCCCCTCCTTGTCGTTACAGACCCAACAACATTATATAGTATCCCCTCCTTGTCGTTACAGACCCAACAACATTATATAGTATCCCCTCCTTGTGGTTACAGACCCAACAACATTATATAGTATCCCCTCCTTGTGGTTACAGACCCAACAACATTATATAGTATCCCCTCCTCATGGTTACAGATTCAACAACATTATATAGTATCCCCTCCTCCTGTTTACAGACCCAACAACATTATATAGTATCCCTCCTCATGGTTACAGACCCAAAAACATTATATAGTATCCCCTCCTCATGGTTACAGACCCAACAACATTATATAGTATCCTCCTCGTGGTTACAGACCCAACAACATTATATAGTATCCCCTCCTCATGGTTACAGACCCAACAACATTATATAGTATTCCCTCCTCGTGGTTACAGACCCAACAACATTATATAGTATCCCATCCTCATAGTTACAGACCCAACAACATTATATAGTATCCCTCCTCATGGTTACAGACCCAACAACATTATATAGTATCCCTCCTCATGGTTACAGACCCAACAACATTATATAGTATCCCCTCCTCATGGTTACAGACCCAACAACATTATATAGTATCCCTCCTCATGGTTACAGACCCAAAAACATTATATAGTATCCCCTCCTCATGGTTACAGACCCAACAACATTATATAGTATCCCTCCTCGTGGTTACAGACCCAACAACATTATATAGTATCCCCTCCTCATGGTTACAGACCCAACAACATTATATAGTATCCCCTCCTCGTGGTTACAGACCCAACAACATTATATAGTATCCCTCCTCATGGTTACAGACCCAAAAACATTATATAGTATCCCCTCCTCATGGTTACAGACCCAACAACATTATATAGTATCCCTCCTCGTGGTTACAGACCCAACAACATTATATAGTATCCCTCCTTGTGGTTACAGACCCAACAACATTATATAGTGTCCCTCATCGTGGTTACAGACCCAACAACATTATATAGTAT
This sequence comes from Oncorhynchus masou masou, assembly GCF_036934945.1. Classification (NCBI taxonomy): domain Eukaryota; kingdom Metazoa; phylum Chordata; class Actinopteri; order Salmoniformes; family Salmonidae; genus Oncorhynchus; species Oncorhynchus masou. The sequence goes on from NC_088229.1 coordinate 36,642,550, forward strand.
CCCCTCCTCGTGGTTACAGACCCAACAACATGATATAGTATCCCTCCTCATGGTTACAGACCCAACAACATTATATAGTATCCCTCCTCATGGTTACAGACCCAACAACATTATATAGTATCCCTCCTCATGTTTACAGACCCAACACCATTATATAGTATCCCTCCTCATGGTTACAGACCCAACAACATTATATAGTATCCCCTCCTCACAATTACAGACCCAACAACATGATATAGTATCCCCTCCTCATGGTTACAGACCCAAAAACATTATATAGTATCCCCTCCTCATGGTTACAGACCCAACAACATTATATAGTATTCCCTCCTCGTGGTTACAGACCCAACAACATTATATAGTATCCCTCCTCATGGTTACAGACCCAACAACATTATATAGTATCCCCTCCTCATGGTTACAGACCCAACAACATTATATAGTATCCCCTCCTCATGGTTACAGACCCAACAACATTATATAGTATCCCCTCCTCGTGGTTACAGACCCAACAACATTATATAGTATCCCTCCTCATGGTTACAGACCCAACAACATTATATAGTATCCCCTCCTTGTGGTTACAGACCCAACAACATTATATAGTATCCCTCCTCATGGTTACAGACCCAACAACATTTTATAGTATCCCTCCTTGTGGTTACAGACCCAACAACATTATATAGTATCCCCTCCTCATGGTTACAGACCCAACAACATTATATAGTATCCCCTCCTCGTGGTTACAGACCCAACAACATTATATAGTATCCCTCCTCATGGTTACAGACCCAACAACATTATATAGTATCCCCTCCTCGTGGTTACAGACCCAACAACATTATATAGTATCCCCTCCTCATGGTTACAGACCCAACAACATTATATAGTATCCCTCCTCATGGTTACAGACCCAAAAACATTATATAGTATCCCCTCCTCATGGTTACAGACCCAGCAACATTATATAGTATCCCCTCCTTGTGGTTACAGACCCAACAACATTATATAGTATCCCCTCCTCATGGTTACAGACCCAACAACATTATATAGTATCCCCTCCTTGTGGTTACAGACCCAACAACATTATATAGTATCCCCTCCTCGTGGTTACAGACCCAACAACATTATATTGTATCCCCTCCTCATAGTTACAGACCCAACAACATTATATAGTATCCCCTCCTCATGGTTACAGACCCAACAACATTATATAGTATCCCCTCCTCATAGTTACAGACCCAACAACATTATATAGTTTCCCCTCCTCATAGTTACAGACCCAACAACATTATATAGTATCCCCTCCTCGTGGTTACAGACCCAACAACATTGTATAGTATCCCTCCTCATGGTTACAGACCCAACAACATTATATAGTATCCCCTCCTCATAGTTACAGACCCAACAACATTATATAGTATCCCTCCTCATGGTTACAGACCCAACAACATTATATAGTATCCTCCTCATGGTTACAGACCCAACAACATTATATAGTATCCCCTCCTCATGGTTACAGACCCAACAACATTATATAGTATCCCTCCTCATGGTTACAGACCCAACAACATTGTATTGTATCCCCTCCTCGTGGTTACAGACCCTACAACATTATATAGTATCCCTCCTCATGGTTACAGACCCAACAATATTATATAGTATCCCCTCCTCATGGTTACAGACCCAACAACATTATATAGTATCCCTCCTCATGGTTACAGACCCAACAACATTGTATTGTATCCCCTCCTCGTGGTTACAGACCCAACAACATTATATAGTATCCCCTCCTTGTCGTTACAGACCCAACAACATTATATAGTATCCCTCCTCATGGTTACAGACCCAACAACATTATATAGTATCCCCTCCTTGTGGTTACAGACCCAACAACATTATATAGTATCCCCTCCTCATGGTTACAGACCCAACAACATTATATAGTATCCCCTCCTCGTGGTTACAGACCCAACAACATTATATAGTATCCCTCCTCATGGTTACAGACCCAAAAACATTGTATAGTATCCCCTCCTCATGGTTACAGACCCAACAACATTATATAGTATCCCTCCTCGTGGTTACAGACCCAACAACATTATATAGTGTCCCTCATCGTGGTTACAGACCCAACAACATTATATAGTATCCCCTCCTTGTGGTTACAGACCCAACAACATTATATAGTATCCCCTCCTCATGGTTACAGACCCAACAACATTATATAGTATCCCCTCCTCGTGGTTACAGACCCAACAACATTATATAGTATCCCTCCTCATGGTTACAGACCCAAAAACATTGTATAGTATCCCCTCCTCATGGTTACAGACCCAACAACATTATATAGTATCCCTCCTCGTGGTTACAGACCCAACAACATTATATAGTGTCCCTCATCGTGGTTACAGACCCAACAACATTATATAGTATCCCCTCCTCGTGGTTACAGACCCAACAACATGATATAGTATCCCCTCCTCATGGTTACAGACCCAACAACATTATATAGTATCCCTCCTCATGGTTACAGACCCAACAACATTATATAGTATCCCTCCTCATGTTTACAGACCCAACACCATTATATAGTATCCCTCCTCATGGTTACAGACCCAACAACATTATATAGTATCCCTCCTCATGGTTACAGACCCAACAACATTATATAGTATCCCCTCCTCATGGTTACAGACCCAACAACATTATATAGTATCCCCTCCTCATGGTTACAGACCCAACAACATTATATAGTATCCCTCCTCATGGTTACAGACCCAACAACATTATATTGTATCCCCTCCTCGTGGTTACAGACCCAACAACATTAAAAGTATCCCCTCCTTGTGGTTACAGACCCAACAACATTATATAGTATCCCCTCCTCGTGGTTACAGACCCAACAACATTATATAGTATCCCTCCTCATGGTTACAGACCCAACAACATTATATAGTATCCCCTCCTCGTGGTTACAGACCCAACAACATTATATAGTATCCCTCCTCATGGTTACAGACCCAAAAACATTGTATAGTATCCCCTCCTCATGGTTACAGACCCAACAACATTATATAGTATCCCTCCTCGTGGTTACAGACCCAACAACATTATATAGTGTCCCTCATCGTGGTTACAGACCCAACAACATTATATAGTATCCCCTCCTCGTGGTTACAGACCCAACAACATGATATAGTATCCCCTCCTCATGGTTACAGACCCAACAACATTATATAGTATCCCTCCTCATGGTTACAGACCCAACAACATTATATAGTATCCCTCCTCATGTTTACAGACCCAACACCATTATATAGTATCCCTCCTCATGGTTACAGACCCAACAACATTATATAGTATCCCTCCTCATGGTTACAGATCCAACAACATTATATAGTATCCCCTCCTCATGGTTACAGTCCCAACAACATTATATAGTATCCCTCCTCATGGTTACAGACCCAACAACATTATATAGTATCCCTCCTCATGGTTACAGACCCAACAACATTATATAGTATCCCTCCTCATGGTTACAGACCCAACAACATTATATAGTATCCCTCCTCATGGTTACAGACCCAACAACATTATATAGTATCCCCTCCTCATGGTTACAGACCCAACAACATTATATAGTATCCCTCCTCATGGTTACAGACCCAACAACATTATATAGTATCCCTCCTCATGGTTACAGACCCAACAACATTATATAGTATCCCTCCTCATGGTTACAGACCCAACAACATTATATAGTATCCCCTCCTCATGGTTACAGACCCAACAACATTATATAGTATCCCCTCATGGTTACAGACCCAACAACATTATATAGTATCCCCTCATGGTTACAGACCCAACAACATTATATAGTATCCCCTCCTCATGGTTACAGACCCAACAACATTATATAGTATCCCCTCATGGTTACAGACCCAACAACATTATATTGTATCCCCTCCTCGTGGTTACAGACCCAACAACATTAAAAAGTATCCCCTCCTTGTGGTTACAGACCCAACAACATTATATAGTATCCCCTCCTCGTGGTTACAGACCCAACAACATTATATAGTATCCCTCCTCATGGTTACAGACCCAACAACATTATATAGTATCCCCTCCTCGTGGTTACAGACCCAACAACATTATATAGTATCCCCTCCTCATGGTTACAGACCCAACAACATTATATAGTATCCCTCCTCATGGTTACAGACCCAAAAACATTATATAGTATCCCCTCCTCATGGTTACAGACCCAGCAACATTATATAGTATCCCTCCTCATGGTTACAGACCCAACAACATTATATAGTATCCCCTCCTCATGGTTACAGACCCAACAACATTATATAGTATCCCTCCTCATGGTTACAGACCCAACAACATTATATAGTATCCCCTCCTCATGGTTACAGACCCAACAACATTATATAGTATCCCTCCTCATGGTTACAGACCCAACAACATTATATAGTATCCCTCCTCATGGTTACAGACCCAACAACATTATATAGTATCCCCTCCTCATAGTTACAGACCCAACAACATTATATAGTATTCCCTCCTCGTGGTTACAGACCCAACAACATTATATAGTATCCCTCCTCATGGTTACAGACCCAACAACATTATATAGTATCCCTCCTCATGGTTACAGACCCAACAACATTATATAGTATCCCCTCCTCATGGTTACAGACCCAACAACATTATATAGTATCCCCTCCTCGTGGTTACAGACCCAACAACATTATATAGTATCCCTCCTCATGGTTACAGACCCAACAACATTATATAGTATCCCCTCCTCATGGTTACAGACCCAACAACATTATATAGTATCCCCTCCTCGTGGTTACAGACCCAACAACATTATATAGTATCCCCTCCTCATAGTTACAGACCCAACAACATTATATAGTTTCCCCTCCTCATAGTTACAGACCCAACAACATTATATAGTATCCCCTCCTCGTGGTTACAGACCCAACAACATTGTATAGTATCCCTCATCATGGTTACAGACCCAACAACATTATATAGTATCCCCTCCTCATAGTTACAGACCCAACAACATTATATAGTATCCCTCCTCATGGTTACAGACCCAACAACATTATATAGTATCCCTCCTCATGGTTACAGACCCAACAACATTATATAGTATCCCCTCCTCATGGTTACAGACCCAACAACATTATATAGTATCCCTCCTCATGGTTACAGACCCAACAACATTGTATTGTATCCCCTCCTCGTGGTTACAGACCCAACAACATTATATAGTATCCCCTCCTTGTCGTTACAGACCCAACAACATTATATAGTATCCCCTCCTTGTCGTTACAGACCCAACAACATTATATAGTATCCCCTCCTTGTGGTTACAGACCCAACAACATTATATAGTATCCCCTCCTTGTGGTTACAGACCCAACAACATTATATAGTATCCCCTCCTCATGGTTACAGATTCAACAACATTATATAGTATCCCCTCCTCCTGTTTACAGACCCAACAACATTATATAGTATCCCTCCTCATGGTTACAGACCCAAAAACATTATATAGTATCCCCTCCTCATGGTTACAGACCCAACAACATTATATAGTATCCCTCCTCGTGGTTACAGACCCAACAACATTATATAGTATCCCCTCCTCATGGTTACAGACCCAACAACATTATATAGTATCCCCTCCTCCTGTTTACAGACCCAACAACATTATATAGTATCCCTCCTCATGGTTACAGACCCAAAAACATTATATAGTATCCCCTCCTCATGGTTACAGACCCAACAACATTATATAGTATCCCCTCCTCATGGTTACAGACCCAACAACATTATATAGTATTCCCTCCTCGTGGTTACAGACCCAACAACATTATATAGTATCCCATCCTCATAGTTACAGACCCAACAACATTATATAGTATCCCTCCTCATGGTTACAGACCCAACAACATTATATAGTATCCCTCCTCATGGTTACAGACCCAACAACATTATATAGTATCCCCTCCTCATGGTTACAGACCCAACAACATTATATAGTATCCCTCCTCATGGTTACAGACCCAAAAACATTATATAGTATCCCCTCCTCATGGTTACAGACCCAACAACATTATATAGTATCCCTCCTCGTGGTTACAGACCCAACAACATTATATAGTATCCCCTCCTCATGGTTACAGACCCAACAACATTATATAGTATCCCCTCCTCGTGGTTACAGACCCAACAACATTATATAGTATCCCTCCTCATGGTTACAGACCCAAAAACATTATATAGTATCCCCTCCTCATGGTTACAGACCCAACAACATTATATAGTATCCCTCCTCGTGGTTACAGACCCAACAACATTATATAGTATCCCTCCTTGTGGTTACAGACCCAACAACATTATATAGTGTCCCTCATCGTGGTTACAGACCCAACAACATTATATAGTATCCCCTCCTCGTGGTTACAGACCCAACAACATGATATAGTATCCCCTCCTCATGGTTACAGACCCAACAACATTATATAGTATCCCTCCTCATGGTTACAGACCCAACAACATTATATAGTATCCCTCCTCATGTTTACAGACCCAACACCATTATATAGTATCCCTCCTCATGGTTACAGACCCAACAACATTATATAGTATCCCCTCCTCACAATTACAGACCCAACAACATGATATAGTATCCCCTCCTCATGGTTACAGACCCAACAACATTATATAGTATTCCCTCCTCGTGGTTACAGACCCAACAACATTATATAGTATCCCTCCTCATGGTTACAGACCCAACAACATTATATAGTATCCCCTCCTCATGGTTACAGACCCAACAACATTATATAGTATCCCCTCCTCATGGTTACAGACCCAACAACATTATATAGTATCCCCTCCTCGTGGTTACAGACCCAACAACATTATATAGTATCCCTCCTCATGGTTACAGACCCAACAACATTATATAGTATCCCCTCCTTGTGGTTACAGACCCAACAACATTATATAGTATCCCTCCTCATGGTTACAGACCCAACAACATTTTATAGTATCCCCTCCTTGTGGTTACAGACCCAACAACATTATATAGTATCCCCTCCTCATGGTTACAGACCCAACAACATTATATAGTATCCCCTCCTCGTGGTTACAGACCCAACAACATTATATAGTATCCCTCCTCATGGTTACAGACCCAACAACATTATATAGTATCCCTCCTCATGGTTACAGACCCAACAACATTATATAGTATCCCTCCTCATGGTTACAGACCCAACAACATTATATAGTATCCCCTCCTCATGGTTACAGACCCAACAACATTATATAGTATCCCTCCTCATGGTTACAGACCCAACAACATTATATAGTATCCCCTCCTCATGGTTACAGACCCAACAACATTATATAGTATCCCTCCTCATGGTTACAGACCCAACAACATTATATAGTATCCCCTCCTCATGGTTACAGACCCAACAACATTATATAGTATCCCCTCCTCATGGTTACAGACCCAACAACATTATATAGTATCCCCTCCTCATGGTTACAGACCCAACAACATTATATAGTATCCCCTCCTCATGGTTACAGACCCAACAACATTATATAGTATCCCCTCCTTGTGGTTACAGACCCAACAACATTATATAGTATCCCTCCTCATGGTTACAGACCCAACAACATTATATAGTATCCCCTCCTCATGGTTACAGACCCAACAACATTATATAGTATCCCCTCCTTGTGGTTACAGACCCAACAACATTATATAGTATCCCTCCTCATGGTTACAGACCCAACAACATTATATAGTATCCCCTCCTCATGGTTACAGACCCAACAACATTTTATAGTATCCCCTCCTCGTGGTTACAGACCCAACAACATTATATAGTATCCCCTCCTCCTCGTGGTTACAGACCCAACAACATTATATAGTATCCCTCCTCATGGTTACAGACCCAACAACATTATATAGTATCCCTCCTCATGGTTACAGACCCAACAACATTATATAGTATCCCCTCCTCATGGTTACAGACCCAACAACATTATATAATGTCCCTCCTCGTGGTTACAGACCCAACAACATTATATAGTATCCCCTCCTCGTGGTTACAGACCCAACAACATTATATAGTATCCCCTCCTCATAGTTACAGACCCAACAACATTATATAGTATCCCCTCCTCATGGTTACAGACCCAACAACATTATATAGTATCCCTCCTCATGGTTACAGACCCAACAACATTATATAGTATCCCCTCCTCACAATTACAGACCCAACAACATGATATAGTATCCCCTCCTCATGGTTACAGACCCAACAACATTATATAGTATCCCTCCTTGTGGTTACAGACCCAACAATATTATATAGTATCCCTCCTCATGGTTACAGACCCAACAACATTATATAGTATCCCTCCTCATGGTTACAGACCCAACAACATTATATAGTATCCCCTCCTCGTGGTTCAAATCAAATCAAATCAAATGTATTTGTCACATACACATGGTTAGCAGATGTTAATGCGAGTGTAGCGAAATGCTTGTGCTTCTTGTTCCGACAATGCAATAATAACCAAAGAGTAATCTAACCTAACAATTCCAAAACTACCACCTTATACACACAAGTGTAAACGGATAAAGAATATGTACATAAAGATACATGAATGAGTGATGGTATAGAATGGCATAGTCAAGATGCAGTAGATGGTATCGAGAACAGTATATACATTGTATATAGGGATACTATGAGATGAGTAATGTATGGTATGTAAACAAAGTGGCATAGTTTAAAGTGGCTAGTGATACATGTATTACATAAAGATGCAGTAGATGATATAGAGTACAGTATATACATATACATATGAGATGAGTAATGTAGGGTATGTAAACATTATATTAAGTAGCATTGTTTAAAGTGGCTAGTGGTATATTTTACATCAATTTCCATCAATTCCCATTTTTAAAGTGGCTGGAGTTGAGTCAGTGTGTTGGCAGCAGCCACTCAATGTTAGTGGTGGCTGTTTAATAGTCTGATGGTCTTGAGATAGAAGCTGTTTTTCAGTCTCTCGGTCCCTGCTTTGATGCACCTGTACTGACTTCGCCTTCTGGATGATAGCGGGGTGAACAGGCAGTGGCTCGGGTGGTTGTTGTCCTTGATGATCTTTATGGCCTTCCTGTGACATCGGGTGGTGTAGGTGTCCTGGAGGGCAGGTAGTTTGCCCCCAGTGATGCGTTGTGCAGACCTCACTACACTCTGGAGAGCCTTACGGTGGTGGGCGGAGCAGTTGCCGTACCTGGGCACATTAAAAAGTATCCCTTCCTCGTGTGGAAAAGCACAAGCTAATTTATAATACACAAAGTAAGCAAAACCAATTAAATGCATCATTCCAACATTGCCTAAAATATATACCTATATAAGTTATATATATACACATAACAATTGAGATGTACAAACTATGGCATGAGGAAACGATGAGCGTATAAGAGGCGTGCTGTAATTTCTACTAAGACATTTGAGCGAGGTAGTCGATATCTGTTCAGGACTTTTGAAATGGACAGTGACAGAAGTCAGAACATGGGATGTTCTTACAGTTTTCTATAACAGGGGCATATAAGCAGACAATGAAATCTCCCTTAAAACAGGCTATAGGCTACATGTGCACCACCAAGTCAGAACAGTAGGTTATGTTGTGAGGGGGAGGGACCAAAATCTGAAGGTGAGACCCATGGGCTACTAACAGCTTACTATACAATATACACTTAGTATTACTTTCTTAGCTACAGTATACATATAGTATATCCCTTTTGGGACTCACCGTTGTTGTGCTGTGCTCACTTGAACAGGAAGGTCCTTCTTGTGTCTTCAAAGTCTGGCATTCTCTGGATGAAGTCATGCTAGATTGATAGCATGGCCATTGTATTCAACCTTTTCTGGCCCATGGTGTTGCGTGTGAATGTTTGTCATTTTAAGCTTGGAAAAGAGACCCTTTCTGACAGATGTTTTCAAACCCAGACTTGGACCACACACCACTGAATAGCAGGCAGGGGGAGCAAAATAGTGATTGCTTTGTAATGCTTGCAGTTAGCCACTGATTCCTTCCACACCAATCATTGTTGAAAATTTGCCAGTAGATTGTCGACGTGATTCATGCTGTCGACTGCTTGTCTAGCTTGCTAGCTAAGGTTTTGAAAGTGTGATGTCCAATCAAAGCGAGATATACCGTGATTTGACATTTTATCTGTGGCCAAGTCTTCTTGGACCAGCACTTATACTGTACATTTATGGCAGCACCCAAGGGGGCTTGAACTGCCTAGCTCTCCCTGTAGATTCTGCGGTGACGTAATGTCCCCATGAGTAGCAGAAGACCGAACCACAACTAGAAAAGATTACCAACGCCTGCGCTCTGTGCTTTTGCTGGCTGCCCCTCCACCACAGAAACACCTGCATTTTGAAGCTGCCTTACTCAAGAAAGAGATCATGTTTGTATGCGGCTTTATTATCTCAGAACTAAACAGGTGGGGCCCAAAACAGCTGTGGCTCTGCCCTGAATGACAGGTCGCCACGGGTGTTAATATAGTGCTGCCCCAACTCTGGTGCAGTATACCCCTACGCAGTATGCAACCATGCTGTCAGAGGTACTTCAAATCAAAGTGTATTGGTCACATACACAGATTTGCTGACGTTATCTCCAGGGCAGTGAAATGCTTGTGTTTGTAGCTCCAACAGTGTAGTAATACCTAGCAATACAAAACAATACACACATAATACAAAAAGTTAAAAGAAAGAAATTAAGAAATGTCAAAACGAATCCAATTAACGACCCAAATAGCACTGTAACAGTAATCCATATGCAATCTATATGTGTACACAACGGATTAATTTTGAGCAGATATACTAAGAATGATATGTTCAGCAGTATATATACTAAGAATGATATGTTCAGCAGTATATATACTAAGAATGATATGTTCAGCAGTAGATATATTAAGAATGATATGTTCAGCAGTAGATATATTAAGAATGATATGTTCAGCAGCAGATATACTAAGAATGATATGTTCAGCAGTATATATACTAAGAATTATATGTTCAGCAGCAGATATACTAAGAATGATATGTTCAGCAGTATATATACTAAGAAATATATGTTCAGCAGTAGATATACTAAGAATAATATGTTCAGCAGTAGATATACTAAGAATGATATGTTCAGCAGTAGATATACTAAGAATGATATGTTCAGCAGTAGATATACTAAGAATGATATGTTCAGCAGTAGATATACTAAGAATGATATGTTCAGCAGTAGATATACTAATAATGATATGTTCAGCAGTAGATATACTAATAATGATATGTTCAGCAGTAGATATACTAAGAATGATATGTTCAGCAGTAGATATATTAAGAATGATATGTTCAGCAGTAGATATACTAAGAATGATATGTTCAGCAGTAGATATACCAAGAATGATATGTTCAGCAGTAGATATACCAAGAATGATATGTTCAGCAGTAGATATATTAAGAATGATATGTTCAGCAGTAGATATACTAAGAATGATATGTTCAGCAGTAGATATACCAAGAATGATATGTTCAGCAGTAGATATACTAAGAATGATATGTTCAGCAGTAGATATACTAAGAATGATATGTTCAGCAGCAGATATACTAAGAATGATATGTTCAGCAGCAGATATACTAAGAATGATATGTTCAGCAGCAGATATACTAAGAATGATATGTTCAGCAGTAGATATACTAAGAATGATATTTTCAGCAGTATATATACTAAGAATGATATGTTCAGCAGCAGATATACTAAGAATGATATGTTCAGCAGTAGATATACTAAGAATGATATTTTCAGCAGTATATATACTAAGAATGATATGTTCAGCAGCAGATATACTAAGAATGATATGTTCAGCAGTAGATATACTAAGAATTATATGTTCAGCAGCAGATAGACTAAGAATGAAATGTTCAGCAGTAGATATACTAAGAATGATATGTTCAGCAGTAGATATACTAAGAATGATATGTTCAGCAGTAGATATATTAGAGTCAGCTATGTCAAGAATCCAGTATAGACATAAATGAACACTGTAAATAAAATGCAATGTTCAATAGTATAAATATTAGAATGAGCTATCTCGAGAGCAGTAGATTATGTACTGTAAATACACAGTACAAATACAAAATCCCATGGCAAAAGGGATAGAAATGTAGGACATTTGCTTCTGGATCTGAGTCCGGAATTTAAATAATATACTGTGCATTTGTAAAGTATTCAGACCCCCTTCCCCTTTTCCACATGTTGTTACGTTACAGCCTTATTCTAAAATTGATTCAATTATTATTATTATTATTATTTTTATTATTTTCCTCGTCAATCTACACACAATAGTTTTTTTTAAACATTTTTGCAAATGTATAAACATTTTAGAACAGAAATACCTTATTTACATAACTATTCAGACCTTTGGCCATAAGACTCAAAATTGAGCTCAGGTGCATCCTGTTTCCATGGATCATCCTTGAGATGTTTCTACAACTTGATTGGAGTCCACCTGTAGCAAATTCAATTGATTGGACATGATTTGGAAAGATACACACCTGTCTATAAGGGCCCACAGTTGACACTACATAACAGTGCAAAAACCAAGCCATGAGGTCGAAGGATATGTCTGTAGAGCTCCGAGACATGATTGGGTCGAGGCACAGATCTCGGGAAGGGTACAAAAAAATTCTGCAGCATTGAAGGTCCCCAAGAACACCATGGCCTCCGTTCTTAAATGGAAGAAGTTTGGAACCACCAAGACTCTTCCTAGAGCTGGCCGCCCAACCAAACTGAGCAATCGGGGGAGAAGGACCTTGGTCAGGGAGGTTACCAAGAACCCCATCTCTGCAGCACTCCATGAATCAGGCCTTATTGGTAGAGTGGCCAGACGGAAGTCACTCCTCAGTAAAAGGCACATAATAGCCCGCTCGGAGTTTGCCAAAAGGCACCTAAAGACTCTCAGACCATGAGAAACAAGATTCCCTGGTCTGATGAAACCAAGATTGAACTCTTTGGTCTGAATGCCAAGCATCATATCTGGAGGAAACCTGTCACCAGCTGTGGGGATGTTTTCAGCAGCAGGGACTGGGAGACTAGGTAGGAAAGATGAACGGAGCATGGTACAGAGGTCCATGATGAAAACCTGCGCCAGAGCACTCAGGACCTCAGACTGGGTTGAAGATTCACCTTCCAACAGTACAACAACCCTACTTACACAGCGAAGACAACACAGGAGTGGCTTCGGGACAAGTCTCTGAATGTCCTTGAGTGGCCCAGCCAGAGCCTGGACTTGAGCCCAATTGAACATCTCTGGAGAGACCTGAAAATACACTGCTCAAAAAAATAAAGGGAACACTAAAACAACACATCCTAGATCTGAATGAAATATTCTTATTAAAGACTTTTTTCTTTACATAGTTGAATGTGCTGACAACAAAATCACACAAAAATTATCAATGAAAATCAAATTTATCAACCCATGGAGGTCTGGATTTGGAGTCACACTCAAAATTAAAGTGGAAAACCACACTACAGGCTGATCCAACTTTGATGTAATGTCCTTAAAACAAGTCAAAATGAGGCTCAGTAGTGTGTGTGGCCTCCACGTGCCTGTATGACCTCCCTACAACGCCTGAGCATGCTCCTGATGAGGTGGCGGATGGTCTCCTGAGGGATCTCCTCCCAGACCTGGACTAAAGCATCTGCCAACTCCTGGACAGTCTGTGGTGCAACGTGGTGTTGGTGGATGGAGCGAGACATGATGTCCCAGATGTGTTCAATTGGATTCAAGTCTGGGGAACGGGCGGGCCAGTCCATAGCATCAATGCCTTCCTCTTGCAGGAACTGCTGACACACTCCAGCCACATGAGGTCTAGCATTGTCTTGCATTAGGAGGAACCCAGGGCCAACCACACCAGCATATGGTCTCACAAGGGGTCTGAGGATCTCATCTCGGTACCTAATGGCAGTCAGGCTACCTCTGGCGAGAACATGGAGGGCTGTGCGGACCCCCAAAGACATGCCACCCCACACCATGACTGACCCACCGCCAAACCGGTCATGCTGGAGGATGTTGCAGGCAGCAGAATGTTCTCCAAGCCGTCTCCAGACTCTGTCACGTCTGTCACATGTGCTCAGTGTGAATCTGCTTTCATCTGTGAAGAGCACAGGGCGCCAGTGGCGAATTTGCCAATCTTGGTGTTCTCTGGCAAATGCCAAACGTCCTGCACGGTGTTGGGCTGTAAGCACAACCCCCACCTGTGGACGTCGGTACCTCATACCACCCTCATGGAGTCTGTTTCTGACCGTTTGAGCAGACACATGCACATTTGTGGCCTGCTGGGGGTAATTTTGCAGGGCTCTGGCAGTGCTCCTCCTGCTCCTCCTTGCACAAAGGCGGAGGTAGCGGTCCTGCTGCTGGGTTGTTGCCCTCCTACGGCCTCCTCCACGTCTCCTGATGTACTGGCCTGTCTCCTGGTAGTGCCTCCATGCTCTGGACACTACGCTGACAGACACAGCAAACCTTCTTGCCACAGCTCGCATTGATGTGCCATCCTGAATGAGCTGCACTACCTGAGCCACTTGTGTGGGTTGTAGACTCCGTCTCATGCTACCACGAGAGTGAAAGCACCGCCAGCATTCAAAAGTGACCAAAACATCAGCCAGGAAGCATAGGAACTGAGAAGTGGTCTGTGGTCACCACCTGCAGAAGCACTCCTTTATTGGGGGTGTCTTGCTAATTGCCTATAATTTCCACCTGTTGTCTATTCCATTTGCACAACAGCATGTGAAATTTATTGTCAATCAGTGTTGCTTCCTAAGTGGACAGTTTGATTTCAGTTTGAGCTTGAGAAGATCTGCAGAGAAGAATGGGAGAAACTCCCCAAATACAGGTGTGCCAAGCTCGTAGCTGTCATGGTTCCACCTGTCACCAGAGGGCAGCAGAGACCGTCCTAGAGACATTAACGACACTCCGGTGTGTCCAATTTACTCATTATGATTTACCTGTTAAAAGAGGGGTGTTTTCCCTTTGTAGAAGCTTGAATTGTTTACCGTGTTCTGTTGTTTCCTGAGTGCGTTTTCGAGACATAGTGTTTGTTTTTTTCAAGTGCACTGTGATCCTGCAACTACCGTTTCTCAGTAAAGTATTATGTTTATCCTTAACTACTGATTCCTCGTCTGGTCTTTTCTCTACAGCTGGGTCCAACCTTACCACTTCACATTAGCTTCATACCCAAGAAGACTCAAAGCTGTAATTGCTGCCAAAGTGCTTCAACAAAGCACTGTGTAAAAGGTCTGAATACTTATGTAAATGTCATTAAGGTTTTTTATTTGGAATAAATTTGCAAACATTTCTAAAAACCCGTTTTTGCTTTATTGTGTGTAGATTGATTGGAGGGGGGACAATTTAATCAATTTTAGAGTAGGGCTGTAATGTAATAAAATGTGGGTCTGAATACTTTCCGAATGCACTGCATATATGGGAATGATGTGTATGGACAGTATGTGAATAGAAAATGTGTGTATAGCACTAGTTATATAGGATGAGCCATGACTAGAATACTGTATAGTGAACAAAAATATGAACGCAACAATTTCTACGATTTTACAGAGTTACAGTTCATATAAGGAAATCAGTCAATTGAAATAAATGAATTAGGCCCAAATCTATGGATTTCACATGACTGGCAATACATGCATGCATCAGTTGGTCAGACTTTTTTTTAAGGTAGGGGTATCGAGCAGAAAACCAGTCAATATCTGGTGCGACCACCATTTGCCTCATGCAGCGTGACACATATCCTTCGCATCAGGCTGTTGATTGTGGAATGTTGTCCCACTCCTCTTCAATGGCTGTGCAAAGTTGCTGGATAATGGTGGGAACTGAAACACGCTTTTGTACACATCGATCCAGAGCATCCCAAACATGCTCAATGGGTGACATGTCTGGTGAATATGCATGCCAGTGGGACATTTTCAGATTGCAGAAATTGTGTACAGTTCCTTGCGACATGGGGCTGTGCGTTATGCTGAAACAGGAGGTGATGGCTGCGGAGGAATGGTACGACAATGAGTGTGAGGATCTCTGTGCATTCAAATTGCCATCGATAAAATGCAATTGTTTGTTGTCCGTAGCTTATGCCTGCCCATTCCATAACCCCACCGCCACCATGGGGCACTCTGTTCACAACGTTGACATCAGCAAACTGCTCGCCCACACGACGCCATACACGTGGTCTGCGGTTGTGAGGCCGGTTGGACGTACTGCCAAATACTCTACAATGGCTTTAGGAGGCCAGTTTATGGTATAGAAATTAACATTTGATTCTCTGGCAACAGCTCTAGTGGACATTCCTGCAGTCAGGATGCCAATTCCACGCTCCCTCAAACCTTGTGTGACAAAACTGCCCATTTTAGAGTGGCTTTACATTGTCCCCAGCACAAGGTGCGCCTGTGTAATGCTCATGCTGTTTAATCATCTTCTTGATATGACAGCCACACCTGTCAGGTGTATGGATTATCTTGGCAAAGGAGAAATGCTCACTAACAGGGATGTAAACTAATTTGTGCACAAAATTTGAGAGAAATAAGCTTTTTGTGCGTATGAAAAAGGTCTGGGATATTTTATTTCACCTCATGAAATATGAGACCAACACTTAAGATGTTGTATTCATATTTTGTTTTGTTCGGTGTACATTTTGTTCGGTGTACATATAAAGTTGGTAAAACAGTATGTAAACATTACTAAAGTGACCAGTGTTTAATGACTCAATGTCGATTGGGAAACAGTCTCTAAGGTGCAGAGTAGCCGTCAAGTAACAGGTTTTGAGGTTCAAGTCAGGGTACTGGGTGTGGACAGCTAGTGTTGAAGCTCTTTAATCACAAACTTTTGACCCTCTCCACTACAGCCCCGTTGATGTGGATGGGTTGTGCTTTCTCTGCTGTCTCCTGTCGTCCTCAATCAGCTCCTTTATTTGGTTGACATTGAGGCGCTGTCGGCTGACTCGTCGTTGTAGGTCATCAGGCCTTCCACTATTGTGTCGAGTTTGAGATGTGCGCAGTCATGGGTGAACGAAGAATACAGGAGGGGGCTGAGGACGCACCCCTGTGGGGACCCCATGTTGAGGTTCATCGTGGCGGAGGTGTTGTTGACTACCTTCACCACTTGGGGTCGGCCTGTCAGGAAGTCCAGGACCCAGTTGCACAGGGAGTGGTTCAGACCCAGGGCCAGAGCTTTAACGATGAGCTTGGAGGGCACTATGGTGTTGAAGGCTGAGCTGTAATCGATGAACAGCATTCTAACTTGAGTAAATGGATAGTAATCCTGGATTTTATGTAGCAGTATTTGTAGATGACCTGAGTGAGATCGAACCAGGTAAAATCACCCCAGAGCTAGAAATGTCACAAATGGTGCTGAATCAGACTATTTTGTAAGTTGTCAAGTGGGTGGTCACGTGTGTTAGCGATCAGAGGATCGTTGGGTCGAGCCTGGTAGGGGACAGTTGAAGAATCACAGCTGTTAGCAGCACAGTGAAGCTGTTTTTTTAATGTATTTCTGTGATCCAACTCCTCAGAGAGTGCTAGCATCAGTATACTTTTTCAACAACAGCTGAGCCATGGAACAGCTACTGGCCTATATTCACAAAGTGTCTCGGTGTATGAGTACAGATCTAGGATCCGTTTTCTTTTTTAGATCATAATGAATAAGATTGCATGGATCAGCCCTTTCTTGGACGCTTGACACATACAGCCCCTGGAGCTCAGGGACAGGGTTCAGTAAAACAAAATCATAGCTAATTAGTGAAAAAAACTCATTAGTACATTTGTTGAATCTTTATCTTTGTCTGTCCCTCTCCCAATCTTTCTTTGTATCTCTTTGTAGCCTAAGGAGAGGACTTTGTCTGTGATGTCCATGGGTTTCTTGTCCTGTGAACAGTAGCCATTGCTAAGCTGTTTGTTTGGCTAGCGGTAGTGCTGTCCACTGTCTCTCCCACACCTTTTCCTCTTCTGGGCCCAACTAGCCTTTTAATTAGGGTGAGCAGTTAATAGTGCCAAGCTCGCACCACTGCCACTTCAGCACTTTAGCCTGAGTTAGTATCCCCACAATCGATTTCTAAGAGCGGTAGCAAGAGAAGGCCACTCTATTGTTGAAGTACCAGGGCAATCATGATTCGCCTTTTGGGTGGGGGGGAGGGAGGCTGCTTCTTTCACAGCAAATTATGGAAAAGTGCCAAAGTCAGGTATATCAATACTTTGCTTTCTCCTCGATTCTTGTACTTTTATAATAGATAGCAAGGTCTTGGAATTCTTCTCACACACCACCAGTAAAGAATGTTCTAGGCATTCAGCCTTCAACTGAAGAAAAATAAATAAAATCAAGAAACCTTGTGCTCAATATAGATACTATAAGCTTTTTTCCCCTCTTGCCACTTTTTTGGTTTTGATTCAAAGATGCAGTAGAAGTATTTAGCATTTAGATGACATTGCCAGAGAGGTGCGATGGATCAGCGCCACTCGGAGGAGTGTTTCTCTGATAACATAGGTAGGGCACCCGGACAGACACAACAGACGACCGACACGCCAGATGGACGAACGGACAGAACAGACCGACAAGACAGACATGCAGGTGGGCAGACACGACAGAGAACATTGACAGACAGAAAGACATGGCCAACCAACCAGCCGACAGATGGGTGGGCAGTGGAATACCAGCTGTACCCGTTGTTGCTGCAGGAGCTCAGAACAGCAGAGAGGCTCCGGAGAATGCCATGGCAACTGGCGTAGCACACCCCCCGCAGGGTGCCCCACAGAGACATGGGGGTGACCTTGCTCGGACCTTGCGGGAGGGGGCAGTTCCCACTGCCCACTGCACCACGGCCTCGACTGGCTGCACAGCCCATTAGCTTCCTGATTATGCTCAGCTTAGCCATTAGCTCCTCAGAAATATCTCACCCCCCCCCCCCGGCCCCCTCTACCAGTTTAGATGCCATCATGAGTTTCTTCGAAAATGGGAAGGAAACAACAGCAAGTGCTTTCTAGCTCTGGGGAATGAACGAGACACACAAAAAATACTAGAGTAAAATGGAAAGAAAAGGTTATCTTTTACTATTAAACAACCTGCAGCAAGCATATCGTTTTGTAGATATAGATTGTTTTTCGTAGTTGTATGATTGTATTTTTATATATATATATATATATATATATATGAATATTTATTTTTGCTACAGATTTATAATATAGACTTATAGTATAGATTTTCACTGGACATACAGTATATTGTAATTGTTCTATTATGACACTGGAAGGAAGTTCCTCAGGAACCCATGGCTCAGAGACCCATATGGACCTACCTTACCTGCTAGTACTTCCTGGTAGTGTATAGTTTAAAGGTCAGAAAAATTACAACATTCATCTAGCCTCAGATATAATTTAGTCTTGCCATCTTTGCTTCAAAGTGGACATGTTGTATGCTCCTGGCCATTTTACTGGAAAGAAAAGCATGATAGTTTATACTTTGATAAAGGAGAGCTGTCTGTCCTGATGTTTCTTTGCCTTTCAACCTCTTCTTTTCTTTTTATCTTCTTTCTAGCCCTTGCCTAAGGAGCCATCGTAAGGAGTTAAGAACTAAGTGGGTAGGTGAGTCTGGCTCCATCCATCCTCTCAAAGTGTATGTTGTTTCTTTTATGCACTGCCAGCTGTCTAGTCTGTGGGGCACGCAGAATTGCACATCTGAGACTGTTACCGTCTCCATATACGAACTAATCACCGGAGTTCAAAAGGTCAAACTCCCATGGTGCTCATAGTAAAGGACAACTCCCACCTACTCATGGTTTACATTTTTCTCTTTTACATAGAAAATACACAATTGGTGGCTGCATTTTCCTGTGAGAAAATGGCTTTGATGCTTGCAACAAAAAAAAAGACCAAAAGAAAGATCAAAGGGAGCTATAGTGGTACAAAGTCACCTAATGCAGAGGGTTACAAATTAACAAAGCCCAAAGAGGCTACTTCAAAGGATGATGTTACTTCAAATGGCTGCGTTGTTTAAGAGGACTAGGGAAATACAAGGTGGAGTTGAGAGATTTAGTTATTTTTGGACTGAGAAGGAAAGAAAACTAAAGAGCCGTATTAAGTCAAACAAGCACCCCGAAACAAGCACCCCGAAACAAGCACCCCACCGCAGAAAACCTGAACTGGGGAAACATAATGTATCTGAACCTTTGTTTTGTTTCACGGTAAACATTGGCTACTGCAATTTATCCAATTGCTTATTTTGTTAATTTATTCCATGAAAATACCTCTTATGTGTAACAATAACAATGCTGTTTGTCCATAGTGCAGGGTTGCGTGAATACCAAGCCTAGAAAAAGACAATGGTCGTAAAAGTGGGTGATATTGCCGAATGTCCACGCCTATGTGTCACAGTCTATATTCTAAGATGGATTTACCTTCTTCCACAGAGAAAACAAAATGAATCACAGACAATTACCAGAGACAGGGAGAGAATGAGGATTGGGGGCATCATAAATATTAATTTTCCGGGTGGCTTTAAATTCATGAAATTCTTTGCAGACTCATATTAAAGATTCATATGGACAATCTAGGGTGTAAAAGTTTACCATTGCTACGGTGAATTGGCACTCAGACAGACACGACAGACAGGCCAGACGGACAGACAGAGAGACAGACCATACAGATATACCAGAAATACAAACCAAACAGACAGACAGACATACGAGTGTGCAGACACGACAGATCATTCATTACGTGGAATTATACATTTGCATTTATGTCATATTTACAATTGAAGTCGGAAGTTTATATATACCTTAGCCAAATATACTTTAACTCAGTTTTTCACAATTCCTGACATCCTTAGTAAAAATTCCCTGTCTTAGGTCAGTTAGGATCACCACTTTATTTTAAGAATGTGAAATGTCAGAATAATAGTAGAGAGAATGATTTATTTCAGCTTGTATTTCTTTAATCACATTCCCAGTGGGTCAGAAGTTTACATACACTCAATTAGTATTTGATAGCATTGACTTTAAATTGGTTAACTTGGGTCAAATGTTTTGGGTAGCCTTGTACAAGCTTCCCACAATTGGCCCATTCCTCCTGACAGAGCTGGTGTAAAGGTGTCAGGTTTGTAGACCTTGCTCGCACAAGCTTTTTCAGTTCTGCCTTGACTTTGTGGTCCTTAAGCCATTTTGCCACAACTTTGGAAGTATGCTTGGTCTCATTGTCCATTTGGAAGACCCATTTGCGACCAAGCTTTAACTTCCTGACTGATGTCTTGAGATGTTGCTTCAATATATCCACATAATTTTCCTACCTCATGATGCCATCTATTTTGTGAAGTGCACCAGTCCCTCCTGCAGCAAAGCACTCCCCCCCCAACATAATTGTCACCCCCGTGCTTCATGGTTGGGATGGTGTTCTTCGGGTTGCAAGCCTCCCCTTTCTCCTCCAAACATAACAATGGTCATTATGGCCAAACAGTTCTATTTTTGTTTCATCAGACCAGAGGACATTTCTCCAAAAGAAATGGTGCCATGGTGTTTATGCTTGTGTACTATTGTTTGTACAGATGAACGTGGTACCTTCAGGCATTTGGAAATTGCTCCAAAGGATGACCCAGACTTGTGGAGGTCTACAATTTTGGCTTCATGGCTTCTAAAGCCATGACATCATTTTCTGGATTTTTCCAAGCTGTTTAAAGGCAACTTACTCTATGTAAACTTTTGACCCACTGGAATTGTGATACAGTGAATTGTAAGTGAAATAATCTGTCCTTAAACAATTGTTGGAAAAATTACTTGTCATGCACAAAGTAGATGTCCTGACCGACTTGCAAAAACTATAGTTTGTTAACAAGAAATTTGTGGAGTGGTTGAAAAACGAGTTTTAATGACTCCAACATAAGTGTATGTAAACTTCCGACTTCAACTGTATATGGTTTGAACTCAATGTAATTATTTTAGCATACAAAAATAGATATGGATGACTTAAACAAGATATTTGATTTAACCAATATTTATACAGGTTTTACTCATTGAGCTGATGTCCATTTTAATAGAGAGACCTGTTCAAAGTTATTCTACATAAACTGTGCTAGCCTTCATTATACACCACTTGTATTAATATGAGTGTTTGTATGTTCATCTTACTTGTGAAGTTGCTTTCATTATTCTTATTGTGAAGTCCATAGTGCGTTCAAGATTCAAAGTAATCCTGAAATGACAGTGAACAACCATGAGTGCCTTGTTTACTCAACTCCATTTTTACCCCCTTTCTCTCTCTCTCTCTCTAACCCCCTTACTCCAATCCCAGGTTTATTGCCAGTCATGGCAGAAGGGGAACAGAGGCCAATGACCAGGCAAGCACAGTTTGTGTCCATTCGCCAATTTTGTGCTCAAACCACTACTACCCCACCCCTCCCCCACACCACCACCATCTATCAGAGGAGCCCTACTATGTGACAGTGACACTCCTCTGCTCCCTCATTGGTCCAAAAGTCCGTACCTGCCCATGAAAGCAACTCGCCACAGCGTTGTTATTGGAACCATATCACAAACTGAATGACAAATCCTACTGTATACTGTATATAACCTGTGTTGTTTCAGCACGGCAAGCAGGATAGAACTGGGAGTCTAAACATGTGTAAGGAAACCATTTCGCCACCTACCCCTATGGAACATAATGTGAAGGCATTTTTGGTAACTTGGTTTAAACTAGTCTACAGTTATTTTATGAGTACTGATACGAGAACCATTCACAGGGTCTTTTCACTCACGTAAATAGTCTGTTTGGTTAAGGCGTTGGTTTTGTCCTGTTGGAGAGCCATGATAGGTTTGGTGGACACAGGAGGCTAGTGAAACCAGGATATGATGCCAATGGGTGCCCGTCTTTAGCCATATTTCTCCATCCTCTAAGAAACACCACCACCTGTCTTGGGTATCTGAGGGATGGGGTTCCAAGAGGTTTTGGGATGAAATATGTAGAGAGAAAAGGAGGAAATCCCATGCGAGTATCATGCTCTTCTCTTGTCGTCAATCTCTACAGTGAAAGAAGGATCAAATATATGATATACATTTACAGTTCTGGAGGAGAAACTTTTGGATGGATTGTCAGTGACTGTCTAACTTGACATTGACAAAGCTTTGTTTATCTGGTGCCTACGACTGATGGGACCGTTGCAAGTAAGGGTTCCCTAATAGTGTCTGTGGAAAAACCGCCCGTATGACATCACTCTGCTATAGGAGATCTTTATGAGACACTTACTGACAGACTACACCTGCCTGGCTCTTTATCCTGTGTTCTAATTATTTTTGTTGTGCGTGTGTGTGTGTGTGTGTGTGTGTGTGTGTGTGTGTGTGTGTGTGTGTGTGTGTGTGTGTGTGTGTGTGTGTGTGTGTGTGTGTGTGTGTGTGTGTGTGTGTGTGTGTGTGTGTGTGTGTGTGTGTGTGTGTGTGTGTGTGTGTGCGTCTGGGTGCCTGTGCCTCCTGATATACACTGTGAAATGGGAAATAGTTGACACAATCTTGTTCTTAAGTTTAACACATTCAGTACTGTACTTCTGGACAGAACTGTTCCTGAAGCTCACTATCTTGCAAACTGGTATGATCATGTTTTAGGGGATGCTCGTTGATTTAAAGCTGGAATCCGTACTTGCTGGAGCTGCCATGTCGGTTTGCGATATTAAAGAGACAGTTACTTCAAAAAAATGAGCACTGTTCTTTCCCTCGGACACCACTGCACATCACTGCACATCACTGCACGCCCGATAGAACAGCAGAGTATTTGCTGCAATTTTCTTTTACCACAATGCTAGATGCTCATCTCCTCCGTTTCACCAACAAAACCAAAAAAAACGATAGCAAAAGCTCCGGGTCGAGATGGCGCTGTTTCACCTTGTGCGGATTTCAGCTTTAAAGTGTCATACAGAGGAATCACATGTTTTTAATACAAAAGTGTATTAATATTGACAGATCTATGTCACATAAGTTAAAAGCAGTAATGATAGTCCATGTGTAGTACCTATTCATTATTTCAAAGTTATGTTTTAAATGGCCTTTTTTATAGGAAATAGATGTATGGAGGTATGCTACTTGCAAAGTGCTGCTGTTTATGTTGGGTGTAATGTATACATTCACTGTATAATGTCCCATGGGTATTTCTAACTTCATTTATGTTACGGGATTACGAGAGAGAGTGAGTGTCACAGAGAGAATGAGACCATAAAGGACATTGTATATCACTGAAATGGAGTTGTTCTTTTTCACCAGAAAGATATACTTACTGTATGTTAATATACTGTATGCTCCTTTGAGAGACACGGGGATGAAAAAAGCCTTCCATCCCTGGGGCTAATGTAATTGCCTTTAAGTGTGTGTGTGTGGTGTGCGTGCATATGAGTGTGTGTGTGCTTGCGTGTATGTGGGTGTGCATGTCTATGAGCGCAGGTGTGGGTGTGCGTACACATGTTCACTGTGTCCATTTGTGTGTGCTTGATTGATGTGTGAAGAGAGCACCACAATTCTCATCTAATTACACTTAACTTTAATTACTCCCAGCTGTACCCATGTCCTTTTCTTTCACTATTTTGTCTTATTTATTTTTTTAACCAACACAAATAAAATGTCCCCTTGATTTGATCTGATTCCATGGATGAATCTCTGAATCCACATCAGATGCATGACACAATGAAAGTTCTATCACCGGGTTCCGCAACTGGCTTGCCCACGGGCTGAATTTGGCCTGCGGGTGATTTTATTTGGCCCCAAAAGTTTAATGAGCGTTACAGAGAGATGAATGGGATCATATACAAATATAAGCAAGGTTTGAATTTAATATGTTTTAGTCAAATACTATCTGTTTAGACTTCTTGCGGTCAATTTGCAGTCTACAAATTATTTGTAATTATGTTCCCGCCCCCTGACCATCGCTCAAGAACAAGTCGGCCCTCTGCTGAATCTCGTTAATGATCCCTATTCTATGTAGTCTTGAAGAGAAGATATGGTAGCAATCAAAGTTAGAAAACAAAGTATTTCGTTTCACTTTCTCTGAGGTGTCTCCTTTTCCTATGAGGGTTGCAACATCCACGTCACTTCAATCTCGCTGGATTGATTGCTTTGATTTCATTCCCGCGACTCTTCACGTGTGCCTGTTGTTTTTTTTCCCGTGAACATTACGACCGCGGAAACATTTGTAATGACCTGTCAAACACACTCTGGTAATAGCTGAAATGGGCTCAATGGAATTGTCTTTCCGTTGAACATTAAAGCTTCGTCGGGCATTTAATTAACCGTCTCTACACTTACATCGCAAGAAAGAGAAGAAATAACTTTATTTTTGCGGTTGTTCATTTTTTGGTGGAATTGAAAAAAGTTAGAATTTGCTACAGTTGAAATGTTTACAAATTCGAAGCACTAAAATGAAAGCAATTTTCTAAAATGAACACTCGGATTATAGTCATCATGTTTGATCTCGCAAACAATGTGAAGTATGTTTGGATAGGTGTAATCTAGAGCCAAGCGTGTTGATTTTTTAATCCAACGGTATCCTGCTATTGACACAATTCTTGAATTATGCAAGAGAGCATGACAATAACAGTAATTATTGAGGCAGTCTATAGAGCACAGGTAAATTCAGGTAGGCCTGGACAGAGCAGGTGAGTTCAGGTAGGGTAGACAGAGCAGGTGAGTTCAGGTAGGGTAGACAGAGCAGGTGAATTCAGGTAGGTCTAGACGGAGCAGGTGAGTTCAGGTAGGTCTAGACAGAGCAGGTGAGTTCAAGTAGGTCTAGACGGAGCAGGTGAGTTCAGGTAGGTCTAGACGGAGCAGGTGGGTTCAGGTAGGTCTAGACGGAGCAGGTGAGTTCAGGTAGGTCTAGACAGAGCAGGTGAGTTCAAGTAGGTCTAGACGGAGCAGGTGAGTTCAGGTAGGTCTAGACAGAGCAGGTGAGTTCAAGTAGGTTTAGACAGAGCAGGTGAGTTCAGGTAGGGTAGACAGAGCAGGTGAGTTCAGGTAGGGTAGACAGAGGAAGTCTTTGTGGTTGCAGCCCTGTTCCCCTCCTTTTTGTAAATATATTCATATAGCCTATGCAAATAAACCTGCTGTATTTATGCAAATGAGGCACATATTTTTCTTTATTTTAACACAAAACATAAAAAAATACCTGATACAATAAGAAAATGTATGAGCGCATTTTAAGTAAATGTAATACCTGAATTCCCACCAAAATCTCTGAGCTTAATTATTTATCCATGCCAGTGAAATGTTTTATGTGCAATGATTCAGTCAATATCTGATGGATTATAAGAATTCTAAAAGTTTAGTATTTTCATCTATTGTCCACCCGTTGCATTTATTACAATTGTTTGCTACTTTATATGTGGTCCACCACCAGCCTGTTCTACTTGGGAAGAAATGAGAAGAAAAAAGCGAGCCTTTCAGTTGAAAACCTCACTTCAAAACATACAACCAGCCTGATTATAGATACATCTGCTCTGTATTTACACTGAGTGTACAAAACATTAGGAACACCTCCATAATATTGAGTTGCACCCCCCTTTCCCTTCAGAACAGCCTCAATTGGCCTGTGCATGAACTTCATGGTGTCCGAAGTGACTCCAATGCTTCCCACAGTTGTTGCAAGTTGTCTGGATGTCCTTTGGGTGTTGACCCATGCGTGCTACACGCGGGAAACTGTTGAGCGTGAAAAACCCAGCGGCGCTGCAATTCTTGACATACTCAAACCGATGCGCCTGGCACCTACTACCATACCCTGTTCAAAGGCATTCAAATCTTTTGTCTTGCCCATTCACCCTCTGAATGGCACACCTACACAATCCATGTTTCACTTGTCTCAAGGCTTAAAAATCCTTCTTTAAACCTGTCTCCTTCTCTTCAACTACATTGATTGAAGAGGATTTAATGGGTGACATCAATAAGGGATCATAGCTTTCACCTGGAATTACCTGGTCAGTCTGTCATGTTTTGTACACTCAGTGTATTTGGACAGTGAAGCTACAATTTGAACATTTGGCTCCATACTTTAGCATTTGGGATTTGAGATCAATTGTTTCCTCGTAAGGCGCCCAGTACGCAATGTAACCTTTTATTTTAGGGTATTTTCATACATATCTGAACAAAGATTATACCCCCCAAAGAAATTCCAACTTCTGACCATGATACAGCAAGAAGACGCGGACACTGTTAAAGCTCCCAATTCACCACTTTATTGACTCCGTTTCCATCCGAAACGGATCTTCGTCAGGTCAAACAAACAAACTTGAGTACTCACTTCCCCAAATATACACATTTCACCTCACATGACCATCGCGGACATGACGCATGATGGGTGCAAAAAAACACATTTGTATATCTCTAATAATTACATAACAATGAGGTGGGTGCATGTCATAGTTCCAGAATGACCAAGTGGGTAACCTGGAAGGCAAGACAAATCAAAGTGAAGTAACATATTCAGGTAAGAAATGGTCTGATATCAAACTTCTCACCGTTACCATTAAGAGGTTGAGTTTAGCCTTGATTTATTCCTCTAACATTCTCACGGTTCATTCATGATTATCCATAATGTTCAGAAACATCTTCTACTCTTATCTACAATAAAAGTGACTCCAAAATGGCACAATACATTGTTCACCATTCAATTCCTGTTCGGCAAAACATCATCGAAAACACAAAACAAATGCAACCAACAAGTTTGTAGAGTCAGAAGCTTGATGTGGTCATTGTGTGCTAGGAATATGTGACCAAATATATTACCTTTGTCTACTACAATACACTATAAGTGAATTTGTCCAAATACTTATGAAAAGAAAAATCAAATGGGGGGGCTAGACACAAAGTACTTTAATTTCTAAACAGTGAAACAGGTATATAAAAAAATACCCTCAAATTTTAAAGGTGACATTCTGTGCCATTGCCTCAAATCCAAAATGCTGGAGTATAGTGTGTATAGGGGCCTTTTCAGTGTGCAGTGAGACTGGGAAGAATAGAAAGAAGATAGCGATGTAAAATGGTCGTTTTGCACAAGCAACACGGCTAATTTATCATTCTCAAGGGGTCAGGCGACGCTCCCTGGGTTGTGAATTTTAATGGTATTTTTTATGGGTTTCTATAAAGTCTGTTTAGCTGCAAGCGTTTATGCAGAGCACAACATCCTCCACTCCCCTCACTTAGTGAATTTAGCCTGTGTACTGCCGCATCGCTGTCCTTTTGAGCATGACACACACAAAGTATTTAGGTGTGGATTCAAAAACATGACCACACACAATTTAATGATATAAGAATGGTATTCAAAAATGTTCTCAACCAAAAGCACTAGTCTAAAATCCCACACCATCAGTTTAAAACCATATGAGCTGTTTCTGTTTGTAAGTTACTCACCATGCCATCCCAGTTCTGTTGGTATGCATGCTTCTGCCATCCCAGTTCTGTTGGTATGCATGCTTCTGCCATCCCAGTTCTGTTGGTATGCATGCTTCTGCCATCCCAGTTCTGTTGGTATGCATGCTTCTGCCATCCCAGTTCTGTTGGTATGCATGCTTCTGCCATCCCAGTTCTGTTGGTATGCATGCTTCTGCCATCCCAGTTCTGTTGGTATGCATGCTTCTGCCCTCCCAGTTCTGTTGGTATGCATGCTTCTGCCATCCCAGTTCTGTTGGTATGCATGCTTCTGCCATCGCACAAAAATATTATTTCTCTCAAATGTTGTGCACCGTTAGTTAGCATTTTATCCTTTGTCAAGATAATCCATCCACCTGACAGGTGTGGCATATCAAGAAGCTGATTAAACAGCATAGGATGGGGTGCTGAGAAGTATTTCTGTCTGTAATAAAGCCCTTTTGTGGGGAAGAACGTATTCTGATTGGCTGGGCCTGGGTTCCCAGTGGGTGGGCCTATGCCCTCCCAGACCCATGGCTGCGCCCCTGCCTATTCATGTGAAATCCATAGATTAGGGCCTATAAATTGATTTCCATTGACTTATTTCCTTTTATGAACTGTAACTCAGTAGAATCTTTGAAATTGTTGCATTTATATTTTTGGTCAGTATAATTCATATCATAGGCCTAATAGTATTACAGAGCTCTTTTTACTTGTACACAATCTAGCTGGGTCACCCAGTCCTGCCCCTAGGGGTCCACGGCCCTGCAGCACCCCAACCCAACACACCCCACTCAGCTTTAGGATCTTAGTGAAACATGTATTATTGGTTTTGGGTATGTTAGGCCAATGCCAGAGTGACAACCCACAGGACGGCAGACCACCAGAGCCAGGACTGAGCAGCCCAGAAGCTAGGGACTACCTAAATAAGTATCTCCCCTGACGTGGGAATGTTTTAAATACAGACTCCTTTTGTCATACTGTATTCCATAAAAGGCATCCAGAACTTATGAAAGTTGCACAGTAAATCTTTAATCGTGTAGTAAATCAAATCTAGTGATACATAACTTGACATTTCTGCCATCCATTGTGACATTGTGGGAGGATAACCAACCTTCCAATTAATGGCAATGCATTTGTAAGCCACTATAAATGCTTGGTTACACAGTTTCTTCTGATATCAGTCTCCAGTATCAACATTTCCAAGAAAACAAAAACAGGGAGAAGAGAGAATCTGTAGACATGCTGGAATAAAAAGAACATACTCTTTGCCAGAATTCAGCCAGCCTTCACAAGACCATAACAAATGCAAATATGTCCCCTTTTGTGTTTTACACCTCCAGCAGGGGAATTACATTTCTGAGTGCATGTAATTCAGTTTCACTGGCGTATACTACGTTCTCTGGATTATCTTAAACTGTAGTAATTTATGTCTGAGATTATATGAACACGACTGGGCATTCAAACACATCTGTATCCACTCATCATAATCATCATCAATAGCTTCTACCAGGTCTTCCTCACAATTTTGTTTGACATGTATTGTGTCATCGGCAAAAGCCTCTATCAACCATTGATACAGTTTGAACTTTAGTCTGACAACTTTAGAAGTCTGTCAGACTGCCTTAAAATGTTTTCAATACTTGAAGCATCTGGCTTGTCCATTGTTTGCTGCACAGAGATAATAAAGTATTGTATCTGCAAACATTCACCTCAGCTCCGTCACAGACTGGTCTTCCCTGGCTGCCTGACCCTTCTGACACCCTTGTCATCATCTGATCCTTTGAAGATGAGGCATGACAAATAAATACATTGGTGTACAGATATACATTATATTATCCAAGAATAGAATCAATGGTTCAACCATTTAAATGATCATTATTCCCAGATCCCAGACTGTAGCTTTAAACATAAGCTTCTGTCCTTAAACTACTGTAGGTCTACCCATCAACTCAAGATGGAACTTTGTGTCATTCACTGATATTGCTAATATATCGCAAAATTCACCTGAGCTCCGTAGACTGGTCTTCCCTCTGACCATGCTGAGACACCTGTCACCATCTGATCCTGCTAAGGCATGATGAGCATAGTGTTGTGTACCGACTGTGCACCATGACTGAAAGATTAGTGGAATCTGTGTGGGTAGCTGGACAGGTAGGATGACTGACAGCGAAGGTGAACAGGTGGTCACAGGTCAGGTGACAGAGGAATGGATGAGACTGAGTCAGGAATTCCTTTAACCATAAAGTAGTATATTTACTGAGTGGTCTGTGGTGGATTCATGGAAACACAGAACTTCTGGATTAGACGGAGTTAAGGAAGAGAAAGCAGTGAGATAGGACGATGGCGATTTCCTCCTTTTATGGAGTTGAGATCTGTCTGACATTTCCACCTGACCTAATTAAAGCTTCCCTGGCCCAGCTGAGCAAGTGGCCATGAATTAAAGGATTCTTCCAATGGGCCTTTTCTACAGCCACCCCAGAAATGTGTTAAATTCCACACTCCTCAAAAAGGCTCATTGCTCCTCGTTCTCTGTCATCTCAGGGAGAGGAATTAGTCGGGCGACTGGCCGGATATATGTTTGGTTCTTTACCTGGATCTCCACTGATATAACGCTACCATCGGTCCCAGGCATGGTCTTAGTGATACGGCCCACCGGCCAGGATGCTCGAGGCAGCTGAGGGTCAGTTTCCAGGCTGACCATTTCTCTCCACCATTTCCCTATGTGCTGTAGGCTATTAAGTAATCCCGAATGAATCGGGCCCAGAAATGGTCAGCCAAGATCTGGCTGTGTCGCCACAGACTTCTGCCAATGAGGTTGGTATCAGCATACATGACTTTAGGAAGTGACGCATCTCTGCGTCCCATCAAGAGCATATTCGGTGTAACCGGATCGGGGTCAGCGATGTCTGCAGAGAGATATCCCAAGGGTTTGGAGTTCAATATCCCTTCCACCTCTAACAGGACAGTCCGCAAGACAGTTTAAATGACAGTTTGGTCCCCCAGGACGACTCGTAAGGCCGTCTTTACAGATTTGATTTCTCGCTCCCATGTTCCTCCAAAATGAGGAGCTCCTGGAGGGTTAAATTTGAATGAGATTTTGGCACATCAGCTGATCCTGGGGGCAGGGTTCCATGGCTTGGAAGGCTTCCTCCAACCTGGCTTCTCCTGCCTTGAAGTTTGTGCCCCTGTCAGCCAGGATCTCGTAGGGTTTCCCCCATTGGGAGATGAACCGCTGCATGGCCATGAGGAAGGCTTCAGTATCCAAACTCTCCAGTAGGTCCAGGTGGACACATCTCGTTGTTAAACACTTGAATAGAATGCCCCAGAGCTTTTCCACTCGACGACCTAGTTTGATCGTCAAGGGGCCAAAGCAATCTACTCCTGTTGACCAGAAGGGTGGTTTGAGGAGACGCAAACGAGCAGGGGGTAAATCTGCATATTTTGGGCACAGTGGCTCCGGCCTGCCATCTCTGACATTCTACGCAGGCGTATTGGTGCTTACGAATGGCTCCTCGTCCTCCAAGTATCCAGTACTTCCACCTCATCTCCCCATAGACTCTCTCTGGCCCTGGGGGGAGAAGCCTCTCATCATAACTCTTGATGAGGAAGCTGGTAATAGGGTGTCTGGAGTCAAGGATAATTGGGGGATAGCATCAGGATCCAAGACTTCTGCTTGGCGCAGCCTCCCTCCGACTCTGATCACTCTGAGGATTTGGTCATATTCTGGGGCAAGAGAGAGAAGACGGCTGTCCTTAGCCACTTCCCTACCAGCTTTCAGAGCTTTTATCTCCTCTGGGAAGCTAACTGCTTGTGCATGCTGGAGGAGTAGTGTCTCTGCCGCGAGGGAGGTGGGTATGGAAGCCACCACATCTGAGGTCTGGTTTGTGGCAGCGATCAGATTCGGCAGTGTTTGGGATTGTGCTAGGTCAGGGATAGCTGTTGTTGGTTCCGTTGAGATGCTGTAGCATTGGGCAGACTTCCTTAACTCATGAGCATCAGTTGGTTGCGGAGGGGCCGCACGCCCGGGGGCTGTCGGCCACTCGTTCTCTGGTTGGGACAAGAATGGTGGTCCCAAGCCTCAGCGGTAGGGTTGAGCTAGTTCCTTAAGGGTTTTCCTACGAGTAATGTCATCAGCAGGATTGTTTATGCTATCAACATACCTCCAGTCCTGGACTTCTGTTAGGTCTTGGATTTCCGCAATGCGAGTTCCGACGAACACCTTATACCTGCAGGACTCCGACTTGAGCCAGGTCAATACAGTGGTCGAATCACTCCAGTAGATGACCCTTTGAATTGACAAGGTGAGCTCGGCTCGCAAGGTAGATGCAAACTGGGCTCCGGAAAGGGCAGCACTGAGTTCCAGTCTAGGCATTGACAACTGCTTCTTGGGTGCGACCCTGGACCTGGCCATGACAAAGGAGACATGGGTGTGGCCTGCCTTATCCTCCACTCTTAGATAGGAAACCGCCCTATAAGCTCGCTCTGAAGCGTCACAGAAAACATGCAGTTCCAGGTATGATACCAGTTGATCAGCACAGGGTGGTACATAATATCTTGGCATTTGGACTTCAGAGAGCTCTGATAACTCTGTTTCCCAACAGATCCATCATTTCACTGGGTCAGCCGGTTGGATCAGTTCATCCCAGTCCCTCTTGGTCTGCCACAGGCCCTGGACTAAGACTTTGGCCCAGGTTGTGTATGGCAGGATATACCCAAGGGGACCGTATTGACTGGCCAGGGTCCCATAGATGATGCGCAGAGTGGGGGTTTCGGAACTCAGGGCTGAGCGGTGCTTGTACCCCAGGGTATCCGTTATGCAGCTCCATCTCAGTCCTAGAGTGGGCTCTTGTCTTTTTCTGCCCCTCCTGACATTCAAACTCCTTCCTTCCCCCGGAAGCTATGGCTGAGATTGTGGCCTGGTGAACGATGCTCTTCGCCCTCGCCTTCACCTGCAACCATGCGGCCAGGTCTCTGAGAGCATAGGTGCTTCTCGAGCCCTCTTTCAGGATGCTCTTGTTCAAACAATGTTCAATGAAACTGTCTCTGAGGTACGCTGGAAGCTTGCTGTCCACGTGGGAGCCACATTTCAGCTCGTTCCCGTCTTCTCCTTCAACGGATTGGAGCATCGAGGTCATGGATTGGACAGGCAGGGAGAACTCTTGGAAGGCAGCGTGATCTCCCATTTTAATTGGAGACGTGTTCAGGATGTTGTTTAGTTCATTCTGGACTAGCTGGCGTGGCTCACCATATCTCGCTTTCAGGGCCTGGAGAGTTGCAGTGTATGGTGTTGCGGAGTGCATAAAGGATTGAGCCAGCTTATATACACTGGGAAACTGCAAGTGATCCATCAGTACTTGGTACTTGTAGCGTTCTGACAGATGACTGTGACTACCCAGTAGGCTCTCCAATGCCATTTCCAAAAGGACAAATTCACTCTCCTTCCCGCTCTCAAAGTATGGCAGTTTGGGTTTGGGAATTCCATAGGCTGAGGCTACTAGCAGTTTCATAATGTTGTCTCCCTCTTCTGGTTGTGCAAAGGATAAACCCGGGACTGCTGATGAGCACACTGTGGCCTCATTGGGCCTGTCCCTTACTGTCCCAGTCCCTCCATTGGTGGCAGCCAGAATTGGGTGAGAGCCCTCCCACCTGATGTTTGATGACTGGTCTGGCCCAGGCCCTGGACGAGAAGAATGATTTGCCGTGGTTGGTAATTCGCAGAAAGGCAAAGGAGTGATGCTTTGTCTTGATGAAGGAGGAATGCTAACTTGTGTCACTGGCATAGAGAGTGTTGGCGGAGCGGCCTATCACCCGTGCTCCATGTTGGCTGTTGACCTCGGAGCCTCCGGGGACTGTGTGCCATGCTGTACCATAGGGGCAGATTGGGAAAGAAAGGCAGACAGGTCAAGTCCATGTGGAGGGGTGGTCAGGTCAACTCCCTGTTCGTTCCTCTCCAGGAAGGATGAGACTATCTGTGCCTCCTCCAATTCCCTTCTTGCTTGACGGTGCCATCGCTGCTCTGCCAGGTCCTTGGCAATGAATTCCCGTTCCTGTAGAGCTCTATGGGTCTGCACATCCAATAAGTGACATTGTTCGTCACCTTGACGTTCTTCCTAAATCTGATGCTCAATTTCCTCCAATGCTAGTAGTTTCATCCTCTCTCGTAGGACAGCGGTCTGTGAATCGCTGAGGGCTAGTGAATGGTGGCCGCCATAGCCACTTCCAAAGGGGTATCCACTGGTCGAACTCTCACTCTGTCTAGAGTGCGTCGAAGATTACCCATTTGTTAAGGGGTGAGCGGAGCCTGCCTCAGGAAGCTCCTCCATGGGTTCTTCCTGTCAACTTCTTTCCCGTCCCAAAGCAGTTTCCGGTCCTTGGCTCAGAGGGGATGGTTGATGGCTGAAACGTACATTTGATCCATCACCACTTTGAGATCTGGTGGGCTTGCACTTTGATGTGAGAATCTTGACCACATAATCCTTAAGATAACCAGGTGCTTGCCTGGATCTTCTAGTGCTGCTGGTGGTTGAGGATGAAGCCTTCTTTGTTGCTTTAGGCTTAGCTCCTGGATCTTTTCTTTGTTCCAAGACCTTTCCCTCAGCTGCTCTCTCCTCCTCTCTTCTGCCTTCCAGTGGAGACAATTCTTCCTTCTCCTCCATTTCCTTTTCACCTGTCTTTGGTTCAGTCATCATCCGTCTCGAAGGACCATTGAAAGATTAGTGGAATCTGTGTGGGTAGCTGGACAGGTAGGATGACTGACAGTGAAGGTGAACAGCTGGTCACAGGTCAAGTGACAGAGGAATGCATGAGACTGAGTCAGGAATTCCTTTAACCATAAAGTGGTATATTTACTGAGTAGTCTGTGGTAGATTCATGGAAACACAGAACTTCTGGAATAGACGGAGTTAAGGAAGAGAAAGCAGCGAGATAGGACGATGGTGATTTCCTCCTTTTATGGAGTTGAGATCTGTCTGATATTTCCACTTGACCTAATTAAAGCCTCACTGGCCCAGCTGAGCAAGTGGCCATGAATTAAAGGATTCTTCCACCTACTCCATGGGCCTTTTCTACAATGACAGTGAAGCCTGTTTAGCTGTTTATTACTGTGTTTGTGTGAAAAGTAGGAAATTAGCTAGGGAAATTGACAGATCAATAACGCTACATTGCTATACTGACTAATAAAAGCTCACATTGCACTAAAAAAAACATCAGATTGTTGTTCTTCAATCCTTTTGCCGCTGGATTCATCATTTGATTCAGGTCTAGTGTGATTGAGGCAAAAATAAAAGCTAACGTTAGCCAACTTTTGGCCAGCTCTCTCTTTAACTATAAGGACAGATGCTGGGAAACAAGAAACAAGTACAGGGAGTGAACATTTAATGAATAACCTACATGAAACAAACAAGGACAGCATCTGGATAGGGGAAACATAACAACAATAATGCTGACACAGGGATCAAACTGAGGAACAGACAGATATAGAGTGGGCAATCAAGAAAGTGAAGGAGTCCAGGTGAGTCCAATGATGCGCTAATGCGCGTAATGACGGTGACAGGTGTGAGTAATGATGGGCAGCCTGGCGCCCTCGAACGCCAGAGAGGGGGAGCGGGGGCAGGTGTGACACTAATGGTACATCAACTGGCGTAAGCTAGCCAAGTTAATTTACTTACGTTGAAACAGTACAAAACAAAGGCTATAAAAAATGTCCATACAAACAGCTATTAGATAGTAATAAAAGCCACCTCATATCGGTATCTGACAGATGGCTAGAGGTTAGATCTGAACTGGCTGTGGTACGTTAGCTTCTAGCTAGCTAATTCATTCACCTCAGTCGAGAGGGGATAAAACTTTAGCTAATGTTACATATCAGTTGCTATTGCTCAGCACTGGGAATAAACAGTACAATAGTTTAGTTTTTTTTCTTAAGTTAAACAGTAGTTACCTTGCCAGCTACATAAGTCAACTGAAGAGTAGTCAGTTTCTGCTTGCTTTTATAACTCAAAGAAATAGCGCAACACGCTGACTGCAGCTGCCTCTGTTCAACAAGCAGCCTGGTGACCTAGAGGACGGAGAGGGAGCACACATGAGTCCGGCCGCAGGACATCGGCCAAAATGACGATCCCGGGGATCAGGAGCGGAGCAGTCACCTCTACTGAGAAGCGGGAAACCTGTCGATCCAGCTGAGGTGTGGGAGCATGGTGACCTAGAGCGCCGGAGAGAGAGCATACGTGACAGTACCCCCTCCCCAGCGCGTTCGGGTTCGGCTGTAGGACGCCAACCACAGGGAAGATCCCGGGGATCCGGAGCAGACCGGTCACCTCCGCTGAGGCGCAGAAACATGACGGACCGGCTGAGGCGTGAGAGCCTGATAAGCCGGCTGAGACCTCCCCAGATGCCTCGGTCGAGGCACAGGAACCTGTTCACCCTGCTGAGGCATGGGAGCCTATCAAGCCAGCTGAGGCATGGGAGCCTATCAAACCCACTGAGGCATGGCAGCTTGTTGAGCCAGCTGAGGCATGGGAGCCTATCAAGCCAGCTGAGGTATGGAACCCATCAAGCCAGCTGAGGCAGGGGAACCCATCGAACATACCGAGGCATGGGAATCCGACAAACCGGCTGAGGCCTTGCAGGTAGCTCGGTTTTGACACCCGGACATGACAACACCTCCAAAACAAAAACAAAAACAAGAACAACAAAAAACACTCCATGATGCTTCCCTTTGGAGAGGCTTCATTCTGTAATGTGTGCGCTGGGAGTCAGGAAGCAAGTTCAGGGAGATTGAATAATTTAATAAATAAATGAAAACATAATACAAAACGAGAAACACGAACAACGTACAGACATGAAACAGAAACAGTGACTTCTGGGGAAGAAATCGAAGGGAGTGACATATAAAGGGCAGGTAATCAAGAGGGTGATGGGGTCCAGGTGAGTGTCATAATGCGCTGTTGCGTGTAACGATGGTGACAGGTGTGCGCCATAACGAGCAGCCTGGTGACCTAAAGGCCAGAGAGGGAGCACACGTGACAATGACCCCCCTCATCCCAGTGAAAGTTGCACGCTTGCGAGGTACATACGAGTCTTTCGTGTCATACCACAAAGTTCCTATCTGAAAGCGGCCTGATTTTCAAAGAGACCCGGCTAATAGACCTATGCTAAAGAAAAGGACACATGTTAAAAATAAAGATAACATATAAGAAATTAAATGTATTATAAGCGAAACAACAATGACCTAGTTACATTTAATGCACACATTCTGTAGTACTCTCTCCAATGCCACCTCTTCGAAGGGGTGCTAAAAAGCATGCTCAATGGAAAATCTGTATTGCAATTGTTTTTTTTGGGTCAAGGACTAGACATTCCTATACTGGCACTGTGGCCCATAGGACCGCAGTGACATTTGGCCTGGTTATGGAGTATGGAAGTGATGATGTCTAAATCACTGTGTGACTATTGACTTTTGTATTGGATTTTAAAGGTTGAGTGGCACCATTTAACTCTTGGGTCAATTAATGATGGTTGTTCCCCTGTGTGTCTATCCATCTAAAATCTGTCAATCTCGCTCTCACAGATCGACTGAACTATTGTGATAGGCTGCTGCTTAAAACCAGGTGACAGGAACTACCCTCTAACTGTGTTGACACTTAGGTTCAGAGAGTAAATTGCAAAGAATATGAATGTAATTGAGGTTGATCTCTTGTTCTTTTTGGCTAAACATAGTCTGCAATGTTCACTTGTCCATATGAGCTCATTTCTGGTGTAAGCTCATGTGATAGCTGTAAGTAGTATGCAACACAAATACCAGGAGAGCCAAAACACTGTCTCTCCTTTCCATCTCCCTTTATCTCTTTCTGTTCACTAACATCATATGGGTGATTGAACACATCACATGCTTCCATGTGGGACAAACTTTCTTTCAGTGCTTCAAAACCAAACAAAATAGATATTCTCCACTGTAAAATGTCTGAAAAGTAAACAGTCGGCATTCCAGGAGGTTTGTCATGCCAATCTCGATTAGCTCAACTCTCAGCTCCGTGCATTGGCCAAGCCGTCCCATTTTGATGCGCAGGTCCCTTGGTTTTCAACTGTGACAGATTGAGGGTGTCAGGAGTGCCTAGTGGAGGGGGGGGTTGAGGCTCACTGAATACTGAGGAGGGAGCCTGTCTGCGAATCACAAGTCTCCCACTGCTCATATCAATACCCTAAGGGTCCCAACAGCCCCACAACTGACCGGGAGGGAGAGAGAGTGACAGAAAGATGGAGAGTGATAGAGAGAGATAGACATGGGGGATGTAACATCAAACAGATACTGTCAACGACTTGTTGCCAGTGAGTGGGAGATGCTTCCCAGTTAGGCTTTTTCTGTCTCGCATGGTAAGTGTTATGTGATGCAGCCTACCAGAGAGAGGGACAGAGAAAGGGAGCAAGAGAGGGACAGAGAAAGAGAGAGAGAGCGTGAGAGCGAGAGAGCGGTGGGGGGACGGACGGACGGACGAGAGAGACAAAGAAGTAGAAGGAGATATCCAAAATGCGTTGCCCTCTGTCCCCAGGGTGGGCTCTGTCCAGATGGCTCACTGGAAAGCTGTTCTTGTCTCATCCAACAGAACACTGCTCCCTATGCACCATTGAGGACTTTGACAGAGCTGTCTGCTAATTGGTCTGGAGATGTATGACACAGTCATTGGTCTCTAAGTGGTTCTAATGGTGGTTGTGTGTTAGATGGCCAGGACAATATGGTTTGGAATGGGGTTTTCCCCTACTTGTGGTTTTTCTTCTCAACTTTGATTTCTTTTATATAATGCAACAAAGGGCTGTGCTATTGAATGAATTTGGATGTTATGTCTCCAACTCGTAATAATATATTTTTATCACCTTATAGAGAGAAAACTATTCAGATCAATACATTATCAAGAAACAAAAAGAGCAGGTGCAAAATGACGAGTTGAAGGAATCAGAGCTATACTTTTTAGTTCAGGATTATACACTGCTCAAAAAAATAAAGGGAACACTAAAATAACACATCCTAGATCTGAATGAATGAAATATTCTTATTAAATACTTTTTTCATTACATAGTTGAATGTGCTGACAACAAAATCACTCAAAAATTATCAATGGAAATCAAATGTATCAACCCATGGAGGTCTGGATTTGGAGTCACACCCAAAGTTAAAGTGGAAAACCACACTACAGGCTGATCCAACTTTGAAATAATGTCCTTTAAACAAGTCCAAATGAGGCTCAGTAGTGTGTGTGGCCTCCACGTGCCTGTATGACCTCCCTACAACGCCTGGGCATGCTCCTGATGAGGTGGCGGATGGTCTCCTGAGGGATCTCCTCCCAGACCTGGACTAAAGCATCCGACAACTCCTGGACAGTCTGTGGTGCAACGTGGTGTTGGTGGATGGAGCGAGACATGATGTCCCAGATGTGCTCAATTGGATTCAGGTCTGGGGAACGGGCGGGCCAGTCCATAGTATCAATGCCTTCCTCTTGCAGGATCTGCTGACACACTCCAGCCATATGAGGTCTAGCATTGTCTTGAATTAGGAAGAACCCAGGACCAACCGCACCAGCATATGGTCTCACAAGGGGTCTGAGGATCTCATCTCGGTACCTAATGGCAGTCAGGCTACCTCTGGCGAGCACATGGGGGCTGTGCAGCCCCCCAAAGACATGCCACCCCACACCATGACTGACCCACCGCCAAACCGGTCATGCTGGAGGATGTTGCAGGCAGCAGAACGTTCTACACGGCGTCTCCAGACTCTGTCACGTCTGTCACGTGTGCTCAGTGTGAACCTGCTTTCATCTGTGAAGAGCACAGGGCACCAGTGGCGAATTTGCAAATCTTGGTGTTCTATGGCAAATGCTAAACGTCCTGCACGGTGTTGGGCTGTAAGCACAACCCCCACCTGTGGACATCGGGCCCTCATACCACCCTCATGGAGTCTGTTTCTGACCGTTTGAGCAGACACATGCATATTTGTGGCCTGCTGGAGGTCATTTTGCAGGGCTCTAGCAGTGCTCCTCCTTGCACAAAGGCGGAGGTAGCGGTCCTGCTGCTGGGTTGTTGCCCTCCTACGGCCTCCTCCACGTCTCCTGATGTACTGGCCTGTCTCCTGGTAGCGCCTCCATGCTCTGGACACTACACTGACAGACACAGAAAACCTTCTTGCCACAGCTCGCATTGATGTGCCATCCTGGATGAGTTGCACTACCTGAGCCACTTGTGTGGGTTGTAGACTGCGTCTCATGCTACCACTAGAGTGAAAGCACCGCCAGCATTCAAAAGTGACCAAAACATCAGCCAGGAAGCATAGGAACTGAGAAGTGGTTTGTGGTCCCCACCTGCAGAACCACTCCTTTATTGGGGGTGTCTTGCTAATTGCCTATAATTTCCACCTGTTGTCTATTCCATTTGCACAACAGCATGTGAAATTTATTGTCAATCAGTGTTGCTTCCAAAGTGGACAGTTTGATTTCACAGAAGTGTGATTGACTTGGAGTTACATTGTGTTGTTGAAGTGTTCCCTTTATTTTTTGGAGCAGTGTATTTTTCCTTGGAATATTTCCTCCCTGAGGAAGGCCTAAGGGTCAGAGAGAGATACATAGTTGAAGTCGGAAGTTTACATACACATACAGCCAACTACATTTAAACTCAGTTTTTCACCATTTCTGACATTTAATCCTAGTAAAAAGTCCCTGTTTTAGGTCAGTTAGGATCACCACTTTATTTTAAGAATGTGTAATGTCAGAATAATAGCAGAGAGAATGATTTAGTTCAGCTTTTATTTCTTTCATCACATTCCCAATGGGTCAGAAGTTTACATACACTCAATTAGTATTTGGTAGCATTGCCTTTAAATTGTTTAACTTGTGTCAAACGTTTTGGGTAGCCTTCCACAAGCTTCCCACAATAAGTTGTGTGAATTTTGGCCCATTCCTCCTGACAGAGCTGGTTTAACTGAGTCAGGTTTTTAGGCCTCCTCGCTCGCACACACTTTTTCAGTTCTGCCCACACATTTTCTGTAGGATTGAGGTCAGGGCTTTGTGATGGCCACTCCAATACCTTGACTGTGTTGTCCTTAAGCCATTTTGCCACAACTTTGGAAATATGCTTGGGGTCATTGTCCATTTGGAAGACCCATTTGCAACCAAGCTTTAACTTCCTGACTGATGTCTTGAGATGTTGCTTCAATATATCCACATCATGATGCCAACTATTTTGTGAAGTGCACCAATCCCTCCTGCACCCCCACAACATGATGCTGCCACCCCCGCGCTTCACGGTTGGGATGGTGTTTTTTGACTTGCAAGCCTCCCCCATCTCCTCCAAACATAACGATGGTCATTATGGCCAACAGTTCCATTTTTGTTTCATCAGACCAGAGGACATTTCTCCATAAGGTATGATATTTGTCCCCATGTGCAGTTGCAAACCATAGTCTGGCTTTTTTTATGGTGGTTTTTGAGCAGTGGCTTCTTCCTTGCTGATGTTGATATTGGACTCGTTTTA
This sequence comes from Oncorhynchus masou masou, assembly GCF_036934945.1. NCBI lineage: Eukaryota > Metazoa > Chordata > Actinopteri > Salmoniformes > Salmonidae > Oncorhynchus > Oncorhynchus masou. The sequence goes on from NC_088229.1 coordinate 36,684,612, forward strand.
CTGTGAATATAGATAGTTTTGTACCTGTTTCCTCCAGCATCTTCACAAGGTCCTTTGCTGTTGTTCTGGGATTGATTTGCACTTTTTGCACCAAAGTACGTTCTTCTCTAGGAGACAGAACGCGTCTTCTTCCTGAGCGGTATGATGGCTGCGTGGTCCCGTGGTGTTTATACTTGCGTACTATTGTTTGTACAGATGAACATGGTACCTTCAGGCGTTTGGAAATTGCTCCCAAGGATGAATCCGACTTGTGGAGGACTACAATTATTTTTTCTGAGGTCTTGGCTGATTTCTTTTGATTTTTCCATGATGTCAAGCAAAGAGGCACTGAGTTTGAAGGTAGGCCTTGAAATACATCCACAGGTATACCTCCAATTGACTCAAATGAACTCAATTAGCCTATCAGAAGCTTCTAAAGCCATGACATAGTTTTCTGGAATTTTCCAAGCTGTATAAAGGCACAGTCAAATTAGTGTATGTACACTTCTGACCCGCTGGAATTGTGATACAATGAATTATAAGTGAAATAATCTGTCTGTAAACAATTGTTGGAAAAATTACTTGTGTCATGCACAAAGTAGATGTCCTAACCGACTTGCCAAAACTATAGTTAGTTAACAAGAAATTTGTGGAGTGGTTGTAAAACGAGTTTTAATGACTCCAAACTAAGTGTATGTAAACTTCCGACTTGTAGAGTGTCCATACTTGTTACAGCATCATTTCATATTCTTTTCACTGAGAAAGTTAATTCAACATTACAGCCTTCTCGGAGTTCTCATGGGGCAATTATTCAACATCCAAATTAATGCTACAAAAAAAATATGGTTCGCAATTTCTCATGTGTGAATATTTGATCAGAAATGCACAAAGATCCATGCCACAAGTCGATCAGGCTAATTCACTATGAAATATCCCCTTTACGCCTCAGTGGTCGCATCTGGCCCAGTGATTCATTTTGTTTAGCCACTCCAATGTAGCAATCAAAATGAATTAGCATGACAATTTTATCTCTGAAAAGCCTCACAGACCAAAGTTGTATAAATTATTTTCAATAAGGACTAGACGGTGGTCTTTTTAAAATGGCTTCCCCACACTCTCACTTGACCTTCAAGTGTTCTCAGTGTAAGTACTCCATTGAAAGTCCATATCTGCAATTATTTTATATCACATGGAGTTGGAGTAGAAAATAACCACTAAGCAGCAAAAAGAGATCATGAGAAATTCAAGTGTAGCAGATAACGTGTCATGGCTTGCAAGTCAGCTGTGTGTGCAGTGGTAGCGTCAAATAGGAGACATCACCAGCTCTGAGACGAAGAAGTAGTTGCTTCCGAAGGCCAAGTCTTTTGCTGTATGACAAGTAACGTTGATTAGAGTGCTGAGTTATTGTTAGGAACAGGAGATTTCTGGTTCGAGCCCAGTGAGGAATGGACAGAATCTACCCTGTTCCACAAGTCGGTTGAGTTATCTAAACCCCAGTGTTGTCCAAAGCTATTAAAAACCCTGATATGTTTTGGTTGTTGGTCGTGTATGTTCTGTCAAAAAAACATCAAAACATTACTTTGATGGTATCTTCCTTCCAGGTTCTGGATAATTGTGATCAGTTGTTGCTTCTGATACACCTCGGGTCAGTCGAAGTTATCTGGGCTGAGCAGTGAGACGATGATGAGCAGCAGTATTCGTCATCACCAATTCCTTCAGGAGATCCACTATCATGAAATACTGAGTGTGTTTGATCTCTGTGGTATAGAGGTGGAGTCAATGAGTGAGCCTGAGCAGTCCTGGTGTTGCTGTAGCACGGTGAAGAGGAGAGGCAGCCATAATATCAATGGGTTGCCGGTTAATTGAGACCGCAGGGAGTCCATTTTGTGTCCGAGGAGATCCCACCATCCTCCCACACTATGGGATCAAAGTGTGTGCAGTACCTGGCACTCTCGTTTGTCAGCTCACCCTCTCCCCAGTTGAATCTAGACACCGACAGGGTCAGATCATTGCCATAGAGCTAGAAGAGATAGCAGATTTGGAATTTTGACATGTCGGTGACAACTCATAAAACGGTATAGCTTCCGCTTCAATTGAACATCTGCTCTCACCCATGCGGACAAACTTTTCTGCCGACTATCACGCGTGTTGATGGTTTCATCAAAGGGTTCTGAAAGGGTTCTGCGTTGGGTGAAAAGGTTCTAGCTGGAACCAAAAAAGGTTTTCCAAACGTGCTACCTTTTCAGTTCGTCATCATCCATTTGTCCATCACTCTTGACTCAATTTCCAGTGAGTCATGATCATTGCAAGGTGGTGCACATAAAGGCCCCTGATCTTAATCTGTTCCGTTGTCTTAGCTTTGTTTCATCACTTACAGCAGCCTGCCTCAAGTTGTTGACAGAAATATGCCGTTTAATCCCAACTACATTAGAATCCCCCCATACTCTGTCAAAATCTAGCTGAAGCCCTTGGCATTTCCCTCTCTTCCTCTTTCTTGCTTTCTCTCTCTCTGATGATATCACAATGTGCAGAGGAAAGAGGGAAAGGATAGCACCATGTGGTTTTCCTGGTCTACAGCAGTCACCGATTAAGAGGTGCGTGCATGTGTCTGTGCGTGCATGTGTCTGTGTGTGCGTGCACGTGTGTGTATGCGTGTCCATGCGTGGGCACAAGCGAGCGAGAGACAGAGTATGTGATTGATTGACTGAGTTATACTGAAAGTGAGTTTAAAAGAGAGAGTGCCCACTTACAGATCCTAATAAAGTATTACGGGGACAAGCAATTTGCGACTTGGCCAAGCTCTCTGGCTTGAAATGGAGGACTTCTACATTAATGAGTGAATAAGAGAGTCCTTGTAGTAATGAACTCTTATCGCCAGTAAAACAGGAAGAGAGAGAGATTTAAATGGCTACATTCATCAGCTCAGAGGAGATGGCTTCAAACAGAAATTGTATTATTGATCAAAAAATTACTCCGCCTGTATGGCACATATCTAATTAATTTTTTAAAGATAAAGATTTGGATTTGGATTTACAGATGGATAACAAACACACACGCCACACACACACACACACACACACACGTTATGGTCACTCACTATTCCACTAAGAGCAAACACAATCAACACACCCATTACCACCCACTCTTCATTACACTAGTCTTTCGGGCCAGATTCTGTGACTACTCATCACTCACCTATATTTAGCATGAGATGGCTATATAGTATTACTTCTCTTTTAACAACCCGTTCCCAACTATACAGATAGCATTAACACTTTACAGAGACAAAACATAATGCACTTAAAGTCTCAAAGGTATTTTGTTGGATGCTTATGTTGCGAAATGGCAGGCCCACACAACTAACAAACTTTACTGTTCCATCCCATCTCTCTCTTCTTCTCTCCCCCTTCTCTCCACCACTCACTCTCGTCCTCATTCCTTCCCTCATCCCCCTCTCTTCTCTCTCCCTTTCTCTCCATATTTTTTTCTGTCCTCCTCTCACTACCCCTTTCCCTCCTCCCTCCCCCTCTCTCTCTCCCTCTCGTTCTCTCTCTCCCCTGTGTCTCGGTGTGAAGCATGTAGCTCATTAGTGTGCTCGCCGCGCTCCCGTCTCCTGTCAGTCCGTCCTTCACATCTCGCTGCACTCCTAAGAAGTCATTTACGCCGCCCAGTCTCCATATGGTTTCATCACGATTCCACAACAGCAGCCCTGGTGCTCATAAAATGAATTGTAAAACAAAAACAAAAGAGTCTGTCAGCTTTGTAAAAATGGCATTATCCCGCTTAATGATGCAACACTTTGATAGCAGGAGAAGAAGAGAAAGTGTGTAATAAAGCAAGGCACATCTGGAATGTAAATGTGAGATAATAAAACTACTATTTGTCATTCATGGGAGTGAATGGCATATCAGTGGATTATCTTGACTGGGTGCTGCCTGCTGTTCACATGTTATTGCAGGGATCTGTTTTTTTTTCTTTTCTTGAGGCCCACATCTTGATGGATATGTGGTGTTGTAACCTTTGATTTGGAGCAAGATGTGCTACATGTGTTTAATGTGCTGACACACTATTGTTGCATATCATATTTATTATGTTGGATAAAGATTTATTCATCCTTAGCAAATCTAATGTTAACTATGATAAATTATGACAGTTGGCTCCCGCTCTATGCCATTCAAAACGTGTGTGTTTTGGCCATTGGACAGGACCAGAGAGGGGGATGGAGAAGGGAAGGAGGGTGGAGTGGGACACAGAAGGGAGAGCAACGGGATAGATGGGGAGAGAAAGATAGATGGGGGAGGGAGAGAGGGGGGGACAATAGTGAAAAAGCAAGGGAGGGTGAGAGAGAGAGAGAGAGAGAGAGAGAGAGAGAGAGAGAGAGAGAGAGAGAGAGAGAGAGAGAGAGAAAGGGAGAACAAGAGTCGAGTCTAATGTGAGTAGTAGAACTACCAGTGGTGGCTGGCTGTCCAGGGTGGTTAATGCCACTTCCTTCAGGTGACAGGGCTTCTGGGACAGGGAGCGGGACGCATTGCATCACTGTCTACTCATGCCTGACAGCGGACGAGGGAGGATGACAAGCGGAAGTAACACGTTTTCCCCCTTGGATGCTAACACACTGTGACACATGCTCGCCAACACACACACGATCACACACAAACAAACAAACAGGAGACCATACACAGGAACACATTTCAGACCACACAACCAATTAGAATTTATTGATTTACTAGTGGGCATTTAGCCCCCCCCAAAAAAAAAAACCCAGTGGTATGCTAAAATCTCTCATGCACTACTCCACGACCAACATGAATGAGCAAATAAGACAAACGCTGGACCAGCTAAGTTAAATACATGGCTGCAAGGCTGAGTAAAGCAGCACAGTAGGGCCTCCTCAAGAGTGAGCCATGCTATTGGCTGGCCAGGTAGGCAACGATCTGGCCAACAGACTAGTGTAACGAAGAGTGGGTGATAACTCGTGTGTTGATAGTGTTGGTGTCGCCTGGTAACGAATAGCTGCGGTGTTCACATCTTTTAAATATGTTTGCTGTGCCAACCTTGTCACGAGTGGTGTTCAATAATTTTAGTGGGAAATCTCACGTGTCCCAAATTCTCACGAGTGCCATCTATTAAACTCATTCGCCACTGGTATGCTCTAATCCAAATTGAGAGGTGACATTCCTGCGTGCCTCTCTTTCCACTCTTAATTGTGCACAGGTGAAGGAAATTAATAGGACACCCTAAAAGACGGAAGTGCACAGCCAGTGAACGCGCCTCTCTCACAGCTATCCGCTGGCCGCCCAGAGCAAGTAACCACGCCTGTCTCTGAAGACTCGTCGCGCCCAACACAAACTACGAACCAAAGGGAAGTACCCTTTTCCTCTCGTTCTCGACGTTATCACCTACGGATCAATTAACTTCTGTAAGGTGTGCACTTTTGATAAATTATGATTATGCAGGATATATGCTAACACTGAGCTGAAATATATAGAAGGGAATGGGAATTCATATGGGTAAACTGTGCTACCTATCTGATTCGGATACTTACAGTGGGTTTAGACCAGAGGCGAGGCCTCTTGACAACGCTTCGCATAAAATAGAGCAGAGTTTAATTTTTTCTACTGCTCCGCTAGAAGGTTTCTCGCCACAAATCCCCAACACATTTCTCTGCGTGCCCTCATTGGAAACTAATGAGGTGGAACTTCTGCTGAATTCTTTGTTGGTGAAAACCCAACGTTACACTGCCGCCTTCCAGAGTACGAATGTGAGTTGAGAAGGAGATTCAAAGGAGAAAGGGCCTCACCAAAAGTGGAGGAACATTCGACAGAGGCGACATGTGGATGAGTTTTGACTGTTGGAAATTGAATATTTATTTTGGGATTTTACGCAGCAGTTCATTTTTGGGGAGGAAATGCTATTTTTGATTTAAAAATATATATACTTTAAGAGACATTGCGCATTTTTGTACCACCATTTTAAGAGCTGCTTCCTACATTTTACAAATAAAGTATTGTTAAACTTTCCTGTGTCGTTCATCCTTCCTGAAATTGCACTGGGCCACATAAGAACCAGTGTTTTTCTTATCTCTGACACCGGTTCTTAGTGGAATTGTGAGTGACCTTAGTTTGTGTTCGTACAACGTGTGTTTTGTTATCCCTCTATAACCAAATATTTATCGATTCAAATGTGCAAGACGAAAGTCATTGTTTCTAGATGGTAATCAACCATTCATGCCCAGTGCATATTATACCGCTATGAGACGTGGAAATGGTCGAATTTTTCTACAGGGCCCTGTTGAATGCATGTTAAATAAGTACTGTTTAACTAAAGTCTTCTTAGAAGACCTACACATAGCCTTTATATGCATCAACTTTAATCATCATCCCTTCATAGACCGAGAAGTCATTTGAGTTGGTATAAGTGTCATTATAGCTTGCCTCTTATGTCCGTAGATGGGTTTCTATTCCAATTTGGTGAGCAGCTTTACATGCAAATATTCTAAAATCGGTATAAAACGATACGCACATTTTCCATCAAATTGACTTACTGCAGTTAAGACTGTGTTCGTTTGACGTAGTGCACATCCAAATAACTTTTGCGGTTAAATTCCTAAGTACCGAATAGAAAATACGACTTAAATGGGTTGCCATCACATGCTCAACTACACTGATGGTTTTGTCTCAATGGTGTGATATAGTGAATGTGCCCACTCTGCAGGTAGGTTAGCCTACATAATTACAGTCAACAGCGTGATTATTGGTGAAACGTCAGCCAAGCATATGTCACCAGAATATGAGCAGCAAGCTCATCACCTTGCACTTTCACCACCCTGTGAAGTTTCATTTATTTAATCTGTAACCTAATAAACTGCATTCTTTCCCGAGACGTAGTGGGAGGACCACACAACATATCACCTCGACTCCAAATTGACTTTGATAGGATGGTTATTTAAATATTTAGGCATCAAGTAATTTCCACTGCCATTTCTCGCATAATTCATTCTAGCGTGTTTTGTTGACATTTGGAAACTTGAATGACGTTAGCTGTTTCCATCAGGCATGTCAGAATTATTTTTTTTTTTAAATCCAACGTACTTTACACTAAAAAAAAAATGATTAATGAAAACAAGTATAAATAATTTGCTTCTGCAGCAAGACAACAATCATAGCTACCCGCTATGGAGGCTAATTTTTCGTGCATTTGAATGCTGAGTGCATAAACTGTTCCCTCGAACCCCGAGGTCACTTTGAAATGGGATAGATTTTCGGTGACACAGCGGAGGCTGTAGGGAAGTTCACTTCATTAATCAGATCTAAATGCCACTGTCTCCCTGCCTGTGTCCCAAATGACACTCTGTTACCTATACATAGTGCACTCCTCTGTTGGGCCTCGTTAAAAGTAGTGCACTAAGTAAATAGCCTGCCATTTGGGATTTACGCCTGTCTGCACCGCCTTAACCAAGAGGCACCGAGCGATAGAATCATTGATTTGATACCAATAATTAATTATCTTTAAGTAGCGAATGAGAGGAGCGCCTTTGAGAGGACACCTTTAATTTATTTGGGAAGCCTCATTAGGGGCCGTGGCCCCTTGGCATGTACTGTAGAGAATGGATGTCTTCCTCTCATTGTGACCTTTCTTGAAAAGGTAGGCTACCTTCTCAATCAACCTCTATCTCTACCTTTCTCTCTCCATTTTGCTCTCAGCTTATTAACAAAACCGTAGCAGGTGACTGCTTTGTAAAAGGGGCAACTGCAGATTGTCCCTTTAAGCTTCATATAGCAAAAGGATATTGGGATAGGGACTAATTAGTCTGGTGTGTGAACCAGAACCTCATACAACATGAGTGAAGCTGAGTAGTGAGAGTGAAAATGACAAGCGCAATCGAAAAGGATTATACTGTCATCAGAATATATAGAATGCAAGTCTAGCTGTAAGTTTTCTTCTACTTTTCAGAATCTTTCACTGATTCTTTTACAGCAGCCAGTGCAGTCCAAATGAGGTGCCCAGTGACCTGTAGTCATATGACTTGTAGTGCCAGAGAGACCATAATGTCAATGTTTCTGATTCTAAATACACAATTGCACACAAAAATAGCCTAAGCCTAATGTAGACTAAACATGTAATTAATTGATACACTTCAATTAATGTCTTCGGCCGGCTCTTACATTTCAAATGCGACCAGCAACCAATGTATCAATCAACAGGCCTCCTCTTTCCGAATATTGGTTTCTCTGTATGCTGCTTTGCGGCATGATTCATTGATCCTTGTTGGTCAGGTCATTAGGTTGTAAAAGATATGTTCTCTACAACTTACCTGGTTAAATAAAGGCAAACCCAAACTGCTTAAATGCTGTACTCAAGGCAAACTTAACAATATCCATGAATTCTTCACCTTCGGGTCATAGTTACATTCCAGCATTCCTCAGCCAGAAACAAAAGAGGAAGCTATATATTTATATGTGTGTGTGTGTGTGTGTGTGTGTGTATATATATACACACACACACACACACACACACACACACACACACACACACACACACACACACACACACACACACACACACACACACACACACACACACACACTACCTATCAAAAGTTTGGACATACCTACTCATCTCATATGTATATACTGTACTCTATACCATCTACTGCATCTTGCCTATGCCGTTCGGCCATCCCTCATCCATATATATGTTTATGTACATGTTCTTATTCATTTCTTTACACTTGTGTATGAGGTAGTTGTTGTGAAATTGTTAGATTACGTGTTAGATATTACTGCACAGTCGGAACTGGAAGCACAAGCATTTTGCTACACTTTCATTAACATCTGCTAACCATGTGTACGTGACCAATAAAAATGTATTTGATATGATTTGAAGGTTTTTTTTCATTTTACTATTTTCTACATTGAAATCAATTATTTAAAATAACTTTTTGTAACATGCAGTACCAGTCAAAAGTGTGGACACACCTACTCATTTAAGGGTTATTCTTTATTTTTCCTATTTTCTACATTGTAGAATAATAGTAAAGGCATCAAAATTATGAAATAGCAAATATGGAATCATGTAGTAACCAAAAAAGTGCTGAACAAATAAAAATATATTTTAGATTGTTCAAAGTAGCCACCCTTTGTATGGATGACAGCTTTGCACACTCTTGGCCTTCTCTCAACCAGCTTCACCTGGAATGCTTTTCCAAAAGTCTTAGGAGTTCCCACATGCTGAGCACTTGTTGGCTGCTTTTCCTTGTGTTGGGTCATTGTCCTGTTGAATAACAATCGATAGTCTCACGATGCACACACCAGATGGGATGGCGTATCGCTGCAGAATGCTGTGGTAGCCATTCTGGCTAAGTGTGCCTTGAATTCTAAGTAAATTACTGACAGTGTCACCAGCAAAGCACCATCACACCTGCTCCTCCATGCTTCATGGTGGGAACCACACATGCGGACATCATCTGTTAACCTACTCTGTGTCTCACAAAGACAAGGTGGGTGGAACCAAAAATCTAAAATTTGCACTCATCAGACCAAAGGACAGATTTCCACCGGTCTTGCTCATGTTTCTTGGCCCAAGCAAGTCTCTTCTTATTATTGGTGTCCTTTAGTAGTGGTTTCTTTGCAGCAATTTGACCATGAAGACCTGATTCACACCGTCTCCTCTGAACAGTTGATGTTAAGATGTGTGTGTTACTTGAACCCTGTGAAGCATTTATTTGGGCTGCAATCTGAGGTGCATTTAACTCTAATGAACTTGTCCTCTGCAGTAGGTAAATCTGGGTCTTCCTTTCCTTTGGCGATCCTCATGAGAGTCAGTTTTTGCGACTGCACTTGAAGAAACTTTCAAAGTTCTTGAAATGTTCCGTATTGACTGTCCTTCATGTCTGAAAGTAATGATGGACTGTCATTTCTCTTTGCTTATTTGAGCTGTTCTTGCCATAATATGGACTTGGTCTTTCACCAAATAGGGCTTCTTCTGTATACCACCCATACCATGTCACAATACAACTGATTGGCTCAAACGCATTAATAAGAAGGAAACAATTCCCCAAAAATAATTTTGAACAAGGCACACCTGTTAATTGAAATGCATTCCAGGTGGCTACTGTGAAGATTCTTTAATATAAAATATATTTAGATTTGTTTAACACTTTTTTGGTAACTACATGATTCCATATGTGTTATTTCATAGTTTTTATGTTTTCATTATTATTCTGCAATGTAGAAAATAGTCAAAATAAAGAAAAACCCTTGAATGAGCAGGTGTATCCAAACTTTTGACTGGTACTGTACAGTGCCTTGCGAAAGTATTTGGCCCCCTTGAACTTTGCGACCTTTTGCCACATTTCAGGCTTCAAACATAAAGATATAAAACTGTATTTTTTTGTGAAGAATCAACAAGTGGGACACAATCATGAAGTGGAACAACATTTATTGGATATTTCAAACTTTTTTAACAAATCAAAAACTGAAAAATTGGGCGTGCAAAATTATTCAGCCCCCTTAAGTTAATACTTTGTAGCGCCACCTTTTGTCCCTGCTGAAGAAAAGCAGGCCCAAACCATGATGCTGCCACCACCATGTTTGACAGTGGAGATGGTGTGTTCAGGGTGATGAGCTGTGTTGCTTTTACGCCAAACATAACGTTTTGCATTGTTGCCAGAAAGTTCAATTTTGGTTTCATCTGACCAGAGCACCTTCTTCCACATGTTTGGTGTGTCTCCCAGGTGGCTTGTGGCAAACTTTAAACAACACTTTTTATGGATATCTTTAAGAAATGGCTTTCTTCTTGCCACTCTTCCATAAAGGCCAGATTTGTGCAATATACGACTGATTGTTGTCCTATGGACAGAGTCTCCCACCTCAGCTGTAGATCTCTGCAGTTCATCCAGAGTGATCATGGGCCTCTTGGCTGCATCTCTGATCAGTCTTCTCCTTGTATGAGCTGAATTTTAGAGGGACAGCCAGGTCTTGGTAGATTTGCAGTGGTCTGATACTCCTTCCATTTCAATATTATCGCTTGCACAGTGCTCCTTGGGATGTTTAAAGCTTGGGAAATCTTTTTGTATCCAAATCCGGCTTTAAACTTCTTCACAACAGTATCTCGGACCTGCCTGGTGTGTTCCTTGTTCTTCATGATGCTCTCTGCGCTTTTAACGGACCTCTGAGACTATCACAGTGCAGGTGCATTTATACAGAGACTTGATTACACACAGGTGGATTGTATTTATCATCATTAGTCATTTAGGTCAACATTGGATCATTCAGAGATCCTCACTGAACTTCTGGAGAGAGTTTGCTGCACTGAAAGTAAAGGGGCTGAATAATTTTGCACGCCCCATTTTTCAGTTTTTGATTTGTTAAAAAAGTTTGAAATATCCAATAAATGTCGTTCCACTTCATGATTGTGTCCCACTTGTTGTTGATTCTTCACAAAAAAATAGTTTTATATCTTTATGTTTGAAGCCTGAAATGTGGCAAAAGGTCGCAAAGTTCAAGGGGGCCGAATACTTTCGCAAGGCACTGTATATATTTCCTCTGTTTACATTACTGAATTATTGCTGAAACATCTCAGTTAAAGGCTAACTGAATTATTTAAACTGCTACAGGCTTACATGTATCTAGTTATAAAAGCAAGATAACTTAACTGGCTGTAAATGGGTATACCGTAAGTGGATATACAATTCTACATCAGAAAAAGAATGTCTAAGTTTAACCTTCTAAATGGGTCATCAGATAATTATCTCTCTCCCTCACTGTCCCCCCCACCTTCTCTCTCTCGCGCACACACACACACACACACACACACACACACACACACACACACACACACACACACACACACACACACACACACACACACACACACACACACAGAGAGAGATAGATATTTATTCAGAGTAAGAGACCACCCATAATGTTATTTAATGCTTTGTCTCCATCTTGTGTTCAATATCTGAACTATTTCAAGAGTAGACTGAATCCTCTTGGCAACCACTCAGAATTGCTGCCTGTACACAGTGTTATTCATAACATGTCATAAAGTACCGCAGACTATATTGATGTATCTGTGTCATGGCGCAGGGGAGGATGGCTGACGTTTTACGTGCTCCTTACCAACTGTGTTATTTTGTTAATAGATTTTTTTAGTTGTTTAACTTTTATTTTTTAACTTATTTTATACATAATGTTGGTGCTACCATCTATTCGATTTCTCACCACAAACTGGTAGAAGCTTTTTGCTTTAACGAGTCCGACGTGAAGGATATACTGCTTTCCTGGGAACAGGCCCAAATCCCAGTCATTTGCGTGAAGAGAAGATGGAGAAAAAGGGGGCGGAGGTCGGGGTGCTTCTGAAAATACGAAGGCGAGTGAGTAAACCCCCACTGCATCCGTTCTATTGGCAAACATGCAATCATATGAAAATAAAATCGATGACCTACGAGCAAGATTAAACTACCACCAGGAAATTATAAACTATAATATCTTATGTTTCACCAAGTTGTGGCTGAACTACGACATGAACAGCATACATACAGCTTTTGGGTTTTACACTATCGGCAGGATAGAACAGCAGCCTCTGGTAAGACAAGGGGTGTCTGTCTATGTATATTTGTAAATAACAGCTTGTGCACACTAAGGAAGTCTTGAGGTTTTGCTCAACTGAGGTAGAGTAACTCATGATAAGCTGTAGACCACATTATCTACCGAGAGTGTTTTCATCTGTATTTTTTTGGAGCTGTCTACCGCACTCAATGAGTTGTATACCGCCATAAGCAAACAGGCAAATGCTCATCCAGAGGCGGCACTCCTAGTGGCCGGTGATTTTAATGCAGGGAAACTTAAATCCGTTTTACCAAATTTCCAAATGTTGGAAATGTTACATTTACCAAATGTTAATTGTACAACCAGAGGGGAAAAAAACTCTAGACCACCTTTACTTCACACACATAGACGCGTTCTCCCTCACCCTCCATTTGGCAAATCTGACCATAACTCTATCCTCCTGATTCCTGCTTACAAGCAAAAATTACATCTGGAAGCACCAGTGACTCAGTCAATAAAAAAGTGGTCAGATGAAGCAGATACTAAGCTACAGGACTGTTTTTCTAGCACAGACTGGAATATGTTACAAGATTCTTCCAATGGCATTGAGGAGTACACCATATCAGTCACTGGCTTCATCAATAAGTGCATTGATGATGTCGTCCCCACAGTGACCGTATGAACATACCCCAACCAGGAGCAATGGATTACAGGCAACATCCGCACTGATCTTAAGGTTAGAGCTACCGCTTATAAGAAATACAGCTATGCCCCCTGACAAACCATCAAACAGGCAAAGCGTCAATACAAAACGAAGACTAAGATCGAATCGTACTACAACGGATCCGAGGCTCATCGGATGTGGCAGGGCTTGCAAACTATTAGGGACTACAAAGAAAAACCAAGACGTGAGCTTCTCAGTGATGCCAGCCTACCAGATGGGCTAAATGCCTTTTATGCTCACCTCGAGGCAAGCTACACTGAAGCATGCATGAGAGCACCAGCTGTTCTGGACGACTGTGTGATCACGCTATCCATAGCCGATGTGAGCAAGATCTTAAAACAGGTCATCGGGCCAAACGGATTACCAGGATGTGTACTCCAAGCATGCGAGAACCAACTGGCAAGTGTCTTCACCAACATTTTCAACCTCTCCCTGTCTGAGTCTGTAATACCAACATTTTCAAACAGACCACCATTGTCCCTGTGCCCAAGAACACCAAGGTAACCTGCCTAAATGACTACCGACCAGTAGCACTCACGTCTGTAGCCATGAAGTGCTTTGAAAGGCTGGTCATGGCTCATATCAACACCATTATCCCAGAAACCATAGACCCACTCAAATTTGCATACCGCCCCAACAGATCCACAGATGATGCAATCTCTATTGCACTCCACACTGCCCTTTCCCACCTGGACAAAAGGAACACCTATGTGAGAATGCTATTCATTGACTACAGCTCAGCGTTCAACTCCGTAGTGCCCTCAAAGCTCAACACCATTAAGCCAAGGACCCTGGGACACCTCCCTCTGCAACTGGATTCTGTTCTTCCTGCCGGGCCACCTCCAGGTGGTAAGGGTTGGTAACAACACATCCGCCACGCTGATGCTCAGTCTTCTCCTGTACTCCCTATTCAATCATGACTGCATGACTTCAACACCATCATTAAGTTTGCAGATGACACAACATTGGTATGCCTGATCACCGACAACAACGAGGCAGCCTATAGGGAGGAGGTCAGAGACCTGGCCGTATGGTGCCAGGACAACAACCTCTCCCTCAACGTGATCAAGAAGATGATCATGGACTACAGGAAAAGGAGGACCGAGCATGCCCCTATTCTGTAGTGGAGCAGATTGAGAGCTTCAAGTTCCGTGGTGTCCACATCACCAACAAACTAACATGGTCCAAGCACACCAAGACAGTCGTGAAGAGGGCACGACAAAACCTATTACCCCTCAGAAGACTGAAAAGATTTGGCATGGGTCCTCAGATCCTCAAAAGGTTCTACAACTGCACCATCGAGAGCATCCTGACTGGGTGCATCACTGCATGGTATAGTAACTGCTCAGTTTCCGACCACAAGGTATTACAGAGGGTAGTGCGTAGGGCCCTGTACATCACTGGGGCCAAGCTTCCTGCCATCCAGGACCTCTATACCAGGTTGTGTCAGAGGAAGGCCCTAAAATTGTCAGACTCCAGCCACTCTAGTCAAAGACTGTTCTCTCTGCTACCACATAGCAAGCAGTACCAGAGCGCCAAGTCTAGGCCCAAGAGGCTTCAAAATAGCTTCTACCCCAAGCCATAAGACTCCTGAACATCTAAACAAATGGCTACCCAGACTATTTGCATTGCCCCCACCCCTCATTTACACTGCTGCTACTCTCTGTTATTATCTATGCATAGTCACATAAATAACTCTACCTGCGTGTACACCACTGGTGAAAAGTTTTAGAACACCTACTCATTCAATGGTTTTTCTTAATTTTTAAAACTATTTTCTACATTGTAAAATAATAGTGAAGACATCAAAAATATGAAATAACACATATGGAATCATTTGGGAACCAAAAAAGTGTTAAAACAAATCAAAATATATTTTATATTTGAGATTCTTCAAATAGCCACCATTTGCCTTTATGACATCTTTGCACACTCTTAGCATTCTCTCAACCAGCATCATGAGGTAGTCACCTGGAATGAATTTCAACAGGTGTGCCTTCTTAAAAGTTCATTTGTGGAATTTCTTTCCTTCTTAATGCGTTTCAGCCAATCAGTTGTGTTGTGACAAGGTAGGGGTAGAATACAGAAGATTACCTTATTTGGTAAAAGACCAAGTCCATATTATGGCAAGAACAGCTCAAATAAGCAAAGAGAAACAACAGTCCATCATTACTTTATGACGTGAAGATCACACAGATCACAGGAAAGGAAGACCCAGAGTTACCTCTGCTGCAGAGGATAAGTTCATTAGAGTTACCAGCCTCAGAAATTGCAGCCCAAATAAATGCTTCACAGAGTTCAAGTAACAGACACATCTCAACATCAACTGTTCAGAGAAGACTGTGTGAATCAGGCCTTCATGGTCAAACTTCTGCACAGAAACCACTACTAAAGGACACCAATAATAAGAAGAGACTTGCCTGGGCCAAAAAACACGAGCAATGGACATTAGACCAGTGGAAAATTGGTCTTTGGTCTGGAGTCCAAATTTGAGATTTTTGGTTCCAACCACCGTGTCTTGTGAGACGCGGTATGGGTGAACGGATGATCTCTACATGTGTATTTCCCACCATAAAGCATGGAGGAGGAGGTGTGAGGGTCAGGGGGTACTTTGCTGGTGTCACTGTCTGTGATTTAATTAGAATTCAAGTCACACTTCACCAGCATGGCTACCACAGCAATACACCATCCCATCGGGTTTGGACTTGGAACAATCATTTGTTTTTCAACAGGACAATAACCCAACACACCTCCAGGCTGTGTAAGGGCTATTTGACCAAGAAGGAGAGTGATCGAGTGCTGCATCAGATGACCTCAACCCAACTGAGATGGTTCGGGATGAATTTGTCACGACTTCCGTCGAAGTCTGCTCCTCTCCTACTTTGGGCGGTGTTTGGTGGTCGACGTCAGCGGCTTTCTAGCCACCGCCGATCCACTTTTCATTTTCCATTTGTTCTGTCTTTGTCTTACACACCTGGCTTCACTCAACCAATGCTGCCTCTACTCCTCAGGGACTATCGTGTCACCCCAGGTGAGTCGGCACCAGGCTTACCCAGAGCCCACTGTTGCTCACATGTATGTGTTTATTTAATTTCCTGAGTTTTCCCCGCATTCCCAGCATAAGGCGCTAGTAGATTCAGGCGCATAGTTTAGGGATCCCCCTTGTTCCTGTGGATATGCCCTTCCCTGTGCACGCCCTAGATAGTCGACCATTTGGGTCAGGGCTGATTAGGGAGGCCCCCGCTCCACTAGACATAGTTACACAGGAGAATCAGTCTCTTCCTTATTGATTCTCCTGTGTTTCCCATGGCGCTGGGCTTACCCTGGTTGACCTGTCATGACCCCACTATTTCGTGGCAACAGAGGGCTCTCAAAGGGTGGTCACGAGAGTGCTCAGGGAGGTGTGTGGGGTTTCCATCGGTGCGACTATGGTGGAAAGTCCAGACCAGGTCTCCAAGTGTGCATCCCCTCAGAATATGCCGATTTGGCTCTTGCATTCTGTAAGAAGAGGGCGACTACATTACCACCTCATAGACAGGGGGATTGTGTGATAAATCTCCTGGTAGACACAGCACTTCCCAGGAGTCAAGTGTATCTTCTGTCACAGGAGAAGACGGTGGCTATGGAAACATATGTCTCCGAATCCTTGGGGCAGAGATACATTCGGCCCTCCAATTCACCTACCTCCTCAAGTTTATTTTTTGTGAAGAAGGATGGGGGTCTGCGTCCGTGTATTGACTATCGAGGTATCAATCAGATCACTGTGAGGTACAGCTTCCCACTGCCTCTCGTCACCAGTGCGATCGAGTCAATGCACGGGGCGCGCTTCTTCACAAAATTGGATCTCATGAGCGCTTACAACCTGGTGCGTATCCGGGAGGGGAACGAGTGGAAGACGGCATTTAGTACCACCTCAGGGCACTATGAGTACCTCGTCATGCCGAACGGGTTGATGAATGCTCCATCAGTCTTCCAGGCCTTTGTTGACGAGATTTTACGGGACCTGCATGGGTAGGGTGTAGTGGTGTATATTGATGACATTCTGATATACTCCACTACACACGCCGAGCATGTGTCCCTGGTGCGCAGGGTGCTTGGTTGACTGTTGGAGCATGAACTGTACCTCAAGGCTGGGAAATGTCTGTTCTTCCAACAGTCCGTCTCTTTCCTAGGGTACCGCATTTCCACGTCAGGTGTGGTGATGGAGAGTGACCGCATTTCAGCCTTGCGTAATTGGCCAACTCCCACCACGGTAAAGGAAGTGCAGCAGTTTCTAGGGTTTGCCAACTACTACCGGAGGTTTATCCAGGGTTTTGGTCAGGTAGGAGCTCCCATTACCTCACTGCTGAAGGGGGGACCGGTGTGGCTGCAGTGGTTGGCTGAGGCGGACAGGGCTTTTGGTCACCTGAAGGCATCTTTACCTCGGCTCCTGTGCTGGCTCATCCGGATCCGGAACTATGATGTGGGGGACCGGAAGCTGCTGGTGGTTGTCAAGGCTCTGAAGGCGTGGAGACATTGGCTTGAGGGTGCTAAACACCCTTTTCTCATCTGGACTGACCACTGCAATCTGGAGGTCATCCGGGCGGCGAGGAGACTCGCCAGGCAAGGTGGGCTATGTTCTTTAACAGTTTTGTTTTCACTCTATCCTACAGACCAGTTTCCCAGAACGCTAAGGCAGACGCACTGTCCCAGATGTATGACACAGAGGAGCGGTCAATGGATCACACTCCCATACTTCCGGCCTCTTGCCTGGTGGCGCCGGTGGTGTGGCAGCTGGACGCGGACATCGAGCGGGCATTATGCACAGAGCCCACTCCCCCACAGTGTCCGGCTGGGCGCCTGTACGTTCCGTCTGCTGTCTGCGACCGTTTGATCTATTGGGCCCATACGTCACCCTCCTCTGGTCATCCTGGCATCGGTCGGACGGTGCGTTGCCTTAGTGGGAAGTACTGGTGGCCCACCTTGGCCAAGGACGTGAGGGTTTATGTTTCCTCCTGCTCGGTGTGCGCCCGGCGCAAGGCTCCCAGGCACCTGCCCAGAGGAAAATTACAACCCCTACCTGTTCCACAACGGCCGTGGTCGCACCTATCGGTGGACTTCCTGACAGATCTTCCTCCCTCACAGGGCAACACCACGACCCTGGTCGTTGTGGATCGGTTTTCTAAGTCCTGCCGTCTCCTCCCCTTGCCCGGTCTCCCTACGGCCCTACAGACTGCGGATACCCTGTTCACACACGTCTTCCTACGGGGTGCCTGAGGACATAGTTTCTGATCAGGGTCCCCAGTTCACGTCCAGGGTCTGGAGAGCGCTCATGGAACGTCTGGGGGTCTCGGTCAGCCTCACCTCAGGTTTTCACCCCGAGAGTAACGGGTAGGTGGAGAGAGTGAACCAGGATGTGGGTAGGTTTCTGTGGTCATATTACCAGGACAGGCCGGGGGAGTGGGCGGCGTTCATCCCCTGGGCAGAGATGGCTCAAAACTCACTCCGCCACTCCTCCACTAACCTCTCTCCTTTCCACTACGTACTGGGGTATCAGCCGGTTCTGGCACCTTGGCATCAGAGCCAGATTGAAGCTCCTGCGGTGGACGAATGGTTTAAGCGCTCGGAGGAGACCTGGGACGCCGCTCATGTGCACCTACAACAGGCCGTGAGGCAGCAAAAAGCAAGCGCTGACCGCCACCGCAGCGAGGCCCCGGTGTTCGTACCGGGGGACCGGGTCTGGCTCTCGACCCGAAACCTGCCCCTCCGCCTGCCCTGCCGGGAGCTGGGTCCGCGGTTTGTGGAGCCATTTGAAGTCCTGAGGTGACTGAACGAGATATGCTACAGGTTACAGCTTCCCCCAGAGTATCGTATTAATCCTGGTGTATGCTGTTCGAGCCATCCTGGACTCGAGGTGTACCTCATGGAGTGGGAGGGGTACGGTCCGGAGGAGAGATGCTGGGTGCCGGTGGAGGACATCCTGGACTCTTCGGTGCTGCGGGATTTCCACCGTCTTCATCCAGATCGGCCTGCGCCTCATCCTCCGGGTCGTCCCCGAGGTCGGTGTCTGCGCTTCCACCAAAGTCGGTCCCTCTCCTCGTTCGGGCTGCGTTCGGCGTCACCGGCTTTCTAGCCACCGCCGATCCACTTTTCATTTTCCATTTGTTTTGTCTTTGTCTTATACACCTGGCTTCACTCAACCAATTACTTGTTTATTATTTACCCCTCTGTTTCCCATGTTGTGTTTGTGAGTGATTGTTTATTGTATTTTGGTCTGTCTTTGTGGGCTCGTGATGTTACTTTGTATATTTGTCTTTTTGAGTAAAGTAAATTGATTACTCATATCTGCAGTCCTGCGCCTGACTCTCTACACCAGCTACACACAGGACCCTTACAGAATTAGACTGCAGATTCAAGGAAAAACAGCTAACAAGTGCTCAGCATCTGTGGGAACTCCTTCAAGACATTTGGAAAAGCATTCCTCATGAAGCTGGTTGAGAGAATACCAAGAGTGCAAAGCCGTCATCAACACAAACTACTTTGAAAAATCTAAAGTCTAAAATATATTTAGATTTGTTTAACATTTTCTTCGTTACTACTTGATTCCATATGTGTTATTTCATCGTTGAGATGTCTTCACTATTATACATAGCTTTTAGCCGTACCCTTATCCTACTCCTCCTCTGTTCCTCTGGTGATGTAGAGGTGAATCCAGGCCCTGCAGTGCCTAGCTCCACTCCTATATCCCAGGCGCTCTCTTTTGATGACTTCTGTAACCGTAATAGCCTTGGTTTCATGCATGTTAACATTAGAAGCCTCCTCCCTAAGCTTGTTTTATTCACTGCTTTAGCACACTCTGCCAACTCTGATGTCCTAGCCGTGTCTGAATCCTGGCTTAGGAAGACCACCAAAAAACTCTGAATTCTCCATCCCTAACTACAACATTTTCAGACAAGATAGATTGCAACACCGCCCCCTTTGGCCGTTATATTGCAGAGATAGCCTACAGAGTTCTGTCCTACTATCCAGGTCTGTACCCAAACAATTTGAACTTCTACTTTTAAAAATCCAACTCTCTAAAAACAAGTCTCTCACCGTTGCCGCCTGCTATAGACCACCCTCTGCCCCCAGCTATGCTCTGGACACCATATGTGAACTGATTGCCCCCCATCTATCTTCAGAGCTCGTGCTTCTAGGTGACCTAAACTGGAACATGCTTAACACCCCAGCCATCCTACAATCTAAGCTTGATGCCCTGAATCTCACACAAATTATCAATGAACCTACCAAGTACCACCCCAAAGCCATAAACACGGGCACGGTCATAGATATCATCCTAACCAACTTGCCCTCTAAATACACCTCTGCTGTTTTCAACCAAGATCTCAGCGATCACTGCCTCATTGCCTGCATCCGTAATGGGTCAGCTGTCAAGCGACCTCCACTCATCACTGTCAAACGCTTCCTGAAACATTTCAGCGAGCAGGCATTTCTAATCGACCTGGCCCGGGTATCCTGGAAGGATATTGACCTCATCCCGTCAGTAGAGGATGCCTGTTTTTTTTATTTAAATGCCTTCCTCGCCATCTTAAATAAGCATGTCCCATTCAAGAAATTTAGAACCAGGAACAGATATAGCCCTTGGTTCTCTCCAGACCTGACTTCCCTTAACCAACACAAAAACATCCTATGGCGTTCTGCATTAGCATCGAACAGCCCCCGTGATATGTAACTTTTCAGGGAAGTTAGAAACCAATATACACAGGCAGTTAATAAAGCCAATGCTAGCTTTTTCAAGCAGAAATTTGCTTCCTGCAACACAAACTCAAAAAAGTTCTGGGACACTGTTAAGTCCATGGAGAATAAGAACACCTCCTCCCAGCTGCCCACTGCACTGAGGATAGGAAACTCTGTCACCACCGATAAATCCACTATAATCGAGAATTTCAATAAGCATTTTTCTACGGCTGGCCATGCTTTCCACCTAGCTACCCCTACTCCGGTCAACTGCACTGTACCCCCCACAACAACTCGCCCAAGCCTTCCCCATTTCTCCTTCTCCCAAATCCAGTCAGCTGATGTTCTGAAAGAGCTGCACAATCTGCACCCTTACAAACCAGCAGGGCTAGACAAGCCGTACCCTTTCATTCTAAAATTATCTGCCGAAATTGTTGCAACCCCTATTACTAGCCTGTTCAACCTCTCTTTCCTCTCGTCTGAGATTCCCAAAGATTGGAAAGCAGCTGCGGTCATCCCCCTCTTCAAAGGGGGAGACACTCTAGACCCAAACTGCTACAGACCTATATCTATCCTACCCTGCCTTTCTAAGGTCTTCGAAAGCCAAGTCAACAAACAGATTACCGACCATTTCGAATCCCATCGCACCTTCTCCGCTATGCAATCTGGTTTCAGAGCTGGTCATGGGTGCACCTCAGCCACGCTCAAGGTCCTAAACGATATCTTAACCGCCATCGATAAAAACAATACTGTGCAGTCGTATTCATTGACCTGGCCAAGGCTTTCGACTCTGTCAAACACCACATCCTCATCGGCAGACTCGATAGCCTTGGTTTCTCAAATGATTGCCTTGCCTGTTTCACCAACTACTTCTCTGATATAGTTCAGTGTGTCAAATCGGAGGGCCTGTTGTCTGGGCCTCTGGCAATTTCTATGGGGTGCCACAGGGTTCAATTCTTGGGCCGACTCTCTTCTCTGTATACATCAATTATGTTACTCTTGCTGCTGGTGAGTCTCTGATCCACCTCTATGCAGGCGACACCATTGTGTGTACTTCTGGCCCTTCTTTGGACACTGTTAACAACCCTCCAGACAAGCTTCAATGCCATACAACTCTCCTTCTGTGGCCCCCAACTGCTCTTGAATACAAGTAAAACTAAATGCATGCTCTTCAACAGATCGCTGCACCTGCCCGCCCGTCCAGCATCACTACTCTGGACGGTTCTCACTTAGAATATGTGGACAACTACAAATACCTAGGTGTCTGGTTAGACTGTAAACTCTCCTCCCAGACTCACATCAAACATCTCCAATCCTAAGTTAAATCTAGAATTGGCTTCCTTTTTCGCAACAAAGCATCCTTCACTCATGCTGCCAAACATACCCTCATAAAACTGACCATCTTACCGATCCTCGACTTCGGCGATGTCATTTACAAAATAGCCTCCAATACCCTACTCAATAAATTGGATGCAGTCTATCACAATGCCATCCGTTTTGTCACCAAAGCCCCATATACTACCCACCACTGCGACTTGTACGCTCTCGTTGGCTGGCCCTCACTTCATACTCGTCGCCAAACCCACTAGCTCCAGGTCAACTACAAGACCCTGCTAGGTAAAGCCCCCCTTATCTCACCATAGCAGCACCCACCTGTAGCACGCACTCCAGCAGGTATATCTCAATGGTCACCCCCAAAACCAATTCTTCCTTTGGCCGCCTCTCCTTCCAGGTCTCTGCTGCCAATGACTGCCAATTAATATTGTATTTACTTCACCACCATGGCCTATTTATTGCCTTTACCTCCCTTATCTCACCTCATTTGCTCACATTGTATATAGACTTATTTTTCTACTGTATTATTGACTGTATGTTTGTTTTACTCCATGTGTAACTCTGTGTTGTTGTATGTGTCGAACTGCTTTGCTTTGTCTTGGCCAGATCGCAATTGTAAATGAGAACTTGTTCTCAACTTGCCTCCCTGGTTAAATAAAGGTGAAATAAAAAAATAATTCTACAATGTAGAAAATAGTCAAAATAAAGAAAAACCCTGGAATGAGTAGGTGTGTAGTTCTACAGTAGCAGAGAGTACACAATGGTTGTTATAATTTAATATATCCACAATAACAGCCACACTGGTATTTCTTACAGTATGAAAGGCCATGGCCCTAAGACTGATTTGACTGAACCAGAGTAAGTGACCCCTTAGACTTCTAAATTTGCCCATTTGTAAGTTAAGATGTGTCTGTATCCTTTTCTGAAAAGTCACTAAATTGTCAGAGGGGGCAATTGTGCGCCGCCCTATGGGACTCCCAATCACGGACAGTTGTGATACAGCCTGGAATCTGTAGTGACGCCTCTAGCACTGAGATGCAGTGCCTTAGACCGCTGCGCCACTCGGGAGTACCACACACCATTACGTCTCTTTTTTTTGTAGAGTGTTCAAGCAGAGGAGTTGTAATGCCTTCATTGACTCGATGTTGTGTATAAAGCTCACTTCAGGCAAAACAGAATTATGTTTTACCTCCAGATTTTCTTAAATTTTCTGTGATGTTGCAAACTAGTATACGTAACAACTCTGCAAAATGTGTCCTACCCGGTCAGAAAACAGTGACGAACATAAGACACAGCACCTCTTCTACAGCCATGTGGGGGAGGGTTCTTGAAAAGTAACAACCAATAAAACATATAGCTGCTGGAAGCCAGTGAATCATTGTAGAGATTTTGGCTAATAGCCTAGAAAATTCTCCAGACCGCCAAAGGTGTGACAACAATTTGATTTCTAGGTATGGCTACCCGAGATTAAGAGGCAATGTAACGTCAAGGCCTCCTCAGGTTGGGAGGCGTGGTTTCATGGATGCGTGGCTTCAGTTGGTTATTTTTGGCCACTCATGATGTGTTGAGACACTTCCGGATTTTGTCCCTTTATCTACTTCCCCATAGTTCGATGAACTTGTAGATGCCATTTTCATGTCTCGGGGTGCAATTGCTAACTTGCAATAGTGCAATGACTGGAAGTCTATGGTAACTGCAAGCAGATACCTTAAACTTCCAGTCATTGTACTAGATAAAGGGCTTCAATGCCAAAATCCAGGAATATCCCATTAAGTGCTCTAGTGTTGTTAATAAACATTTGAGCATGTCCACTGCCAGTTCTGCAATTTTAATAAGACTGACATATGAGCATGTGACAATAAAGAGCAAATATCCGCTGTTGTTTGAGTCGCCATTTTCACTACAGTATTATTAGCCTTTAATAAAAATGACTAAATTAAATCAAGCAAATAGGCCTAATTGATTCACCATTAATTAGACTTCATTTTCATAGGATGTTATTCATTTTTACTAGGCTACTATTGCAATAGCAATGTAATAATATGGAGGTTAATCATTCATAACAAGTAGGCCAACAGTAACACCCACCTACTGCCTATAGAGAGAAATAGTCATGGCATCTTTTTGTAGGCGATAACTCCGCCGTGGTTCGTTGGACAAAATCTATGGGGAAAACGAATGGCATTTTTGTAGGGTTTTTGGATGAACGCCGAAAAAAGGTCTGTGGCAAACACAGGCTTAGGAGATCTTATTCATTTTGTTCTATTCAGTGGTGGAAAAAGTACCCAAGTGTCATACTTGAGTAAAAGTAAAGAAAACTTAGTAGAACACGACTGAAGTAAAAGTCACCCAGTAAAAGTCTAAAAGTATTTGGTTTAAAATATACTTAAGTATCAAAAGTAAATGTGATTGCTACAATATACTTAAGTATCAAAAGTATAATTCCTTATATTAAGCAAACCATACAGCACCATTTTCTTGTTTTTTATTTATTTAAGGACAGCCAGGGGCACACTCCAACATTTAGACATCATTTACAAACTAAGCATGTTTGTTTAGTGAGTCCAGCAGATCAGAGGCAGTAGGGATGACTAGCGATGTTCTTTTGACAAGTGCGTGAATTGGACCATTTTGCTGTTCTGCTAGGCATTCAAAATAGTACTTTGGGTGTCAGGGAAAATGTATGGAGTAAAACATACATTTTCTTTAGCAATGTAGTAAAGTAAAAGTTGTCCAAAATATAAATAGTAAAGTACAAATACAAATACCCCAAAAACAACTTAAGTACTTTAAAGTATTTTTACTTAAGTACTTTACACCAGTGGTTCTATAAGATCATCTTCATCAGCTAAAGTAACTTTGTGAATTTTGAAGAATTTATTAAATAAAAAAAGCACATAAAGGCTTCATAGTTCATAATGGTTATATTAACTGACTGCTATTAGGCTATTTTATAGAACAAATTTTATAAAATCTGTGTCAACCTCATACCTTATTTTCGGCGTTTATTCCAAAACCCTATTCTTTCCCCATTCATTTTTTCCATAGGGATGACTGAAAGAGAGAGGCCCCAATTTGGCGGAAAACCTGTCTCCCTCCAGCAGGTGGCGGTTTTCGTTGTTTCGCCCACCAAGCAATGAGTTTTTGTAAGGAGTTCAATGAGTGTAAAACACTCAATTTAATGGCTTATTTGCTACGTAAGGTTTATTTGATTGAGTAGAAGTTTCGTACAATGCTTAAATTGTTACGAGTGTACTGATACAAGTAGGACACGTGACCATACCATTAAATACAGGTGGTTGATGTCAACAACCATCTTCGGATATTCAAATATTGATTAAAATAATGAGATATCCACCACTCCATAGAAAGGATAGTCGGGAGCTAGACAGCCCGCCATGCCGCTTTGTAGACAACAACTCCCATTGTTAGGGCGGAGAGTAGCTTGCCAGTATATCCATAATCTTTGGCTGAACGAACCAGAGGTAACGCATATCCGGGTTTTACACTGGCGAGCTCAATGTGTATGGGTGTGAGCGGAAACCGGAGTCATAGCAGCTGACATGTTTCAGCAAGATCTCCTAGCAGGCAAACAGCACGATGATGATTACTATTACAGGGTCGTCATATGTGTTTTTGAGGATGGGATAGGCTGCTGCTAGGCTATAGTAAATAGGAGGATACGGTCACTCAATCCACAACTCTTGTAACACAAAGTATCATGGCAAACAGCACTGTTAAGTGAGCAACTGACAGAGTAGACAATTAGATCGACTGGTATATCGTGACCTTTTTAACAAGTGGTTGTAGAAAGAGCGCGTAGGAGGTGGGGAAAGGAGTCGTGCGCAAATTTCATTTGCGGATCATATTTTCACCATATTGCAACAACATGGAGTCGCAGACACAGTACACCCGAGAGGAGATCAACAGCACGATATGGGAAGTGCCGGAGAAGTACACGCGATTGAAGCAAATTGGGACAGGGGCGTACGGTTCCGTATGGTAAGTTGTTGACGATGGGCGCTATCCAAAGCTGGGGTGTGTTAAGTACTTGACAGGGCAATCATACAGAGGGAAAGAGAGCGAGTTTATTCTGCTCTGGAAATGTTGTATCACTTGCATCAATTCCTACAATGTTACAAAATATATATCAACCTCGCTCACTACACTTATATGAATCACCAATTGGCACCAATACCAATAAATCAAATGCACTGTGTAGGCGGATATAGTGTAGTAGCAAATGCCTGGCTTTTCCTGCCAATACTTGTTGCAGTGCTTCAGTGAACATGTTGAGGCACAATGTTGGGCATAGTCTTTGTCTGAACAAATGAAAGCTTGTGCTGTTAATATGAATTTATCACTTTGATTCAGCAGCCTAGGCCTTATAATTGACCAGTATTTTTTTAAAACTATCATTCTCCTAAGGGATGATGCCACATTTCCTGAGTATATTTTATGCAATAACAATATTTTCTCTGCCTCAGCTCGGTAATAAATGTGAAGACCACTGAGAAAGTGGCCATTAAGAAGCTTCACCGGCCCTTCCAGTCTGAGATTTTTGCAAAGAGGGCTTATCGGGAGCTTCGACTGCTCAAGCACATGAAACATGAAAATGTGAGTATGGACTGTACACATCCTGGCACTATCGTTGTCTTCTATCCCTCCAGTCTCCTTGACTCACATATCCCCACCCACGATGTGTTGCTCTTCACAGATTTTACATAACCTAATCAGCAAACTGATCCAAGACACGGGCACACAAAGCTGACATACAATATCAGTCTAATAGCGATAGCTGGCATAAGATGGC
Organism: Oncorhynchus masou masou; assembly: GCF_036934945.1. NCBI lineage: Eukaryota > Metazoa > Chordata > Actinopteri > Salmoniformes > Salmonidae > Oncorhynchus > Oncorhynchus masou. Next base: position 36,711,733 of record NC_088229.1, read on the forward strand.
AGTAGCCATTTCCCTCTATCCCTCTCATGGGATTTACAACTTGTTTTTCTTCTCTCATGTGCAAACTTCCTTCAGGTAATAGGGCTTCTGGATGTGTTTACTCCTGCTGCTGGGCTTGATGAATTCACAGATTTGTGAGTATTTACCACAGTGATATCAGACACAGAGTAATACCTATTGCAGTCAGAGGCAGAGAATGGCTTTGGTGATTTGGCGGGGCTCATATACAGTACCAGTCAAAAGTTTGGACACACCTACTTATTCAAATCAAATGTATTTATAAAGCCCTTCTTACATCAGCTGATATCTCAATGTGCTATACAGAAACCCAGCCATTCAAGGTTTTTTTTTTTTTTTTTTTACATTGTGGAATAGTGAAGACATCAAAACTATGAAATAGATTATTCAAAGTAGCCACCCTTTGCCTTGATGACAGCTTTGCACACTCTTGGCATTCTCTCAACCAGCTTCATGAGGCACCTGGAATGCATTTCTGTTAACAGGTGTGCCTTGTTAAAATTTAATTCAACTCCCTATGACCTAGGCTCAACGTAGAGAAGGGAGCAGCATTCTGAATGTTGCAGATGCATATTGTGCTGAGCTGACGTGATTCCCTCTCTTATATGACAAAAGCATGTCTGTTCTAGTACTATTTCTGTCGGGTGATTCTGTAAAATTGTACATCACTGAATGCAACTCGGGTGTCATTTTTTAAGTCCATATAGGTGTTGAGGAGTTAGATAGATGGAGTGATTTGTCTGTCCACAGCTACCTGGTGATGCCTTACATGTTCACCGACCTCTCCAAAGTCAAAGGACTTCTCACTGAAGACAGAGTGCAGTTCCTTGTCTATCAGATGCTGTGTGGACTAAGGGTGAGCTTGTTTGTGCACAAAATAAGTAGTCTTAAAAGAAATGTGGATTCTGGTGCTGCAAATCTTTTGCAATATGATTCTGTTTATATTCAATTCAATGTTACGCTTAGTTAATTACCGTTGCAGTGCTTAATCATAGCGCTTAATAATTATGTCTTCTCTGTTTTCATGGCAGTACATTCACAAAGCTGGCATCATCCACAGGGTAAGTTGGCTGCGCCGTTGGTAACACCTCGCCACAGCATCTTATAACAGCTCTATTTCGTTTGTGGCTCATGAGAATGTTATTTTAAAGGCTGTGGCAGTAAATCATCGGTCCCGAAAGATCCGGCGAATGTGTTTATTATCTACTTCATGCACAGTCTCTGCTCTACTCGTAGAGAACACGCTAATCTGGCAAATGGTGCTCGTTTCATGAAGTTAGAACACAGCTGATTCAATGTCTGCAAGATCGCATAATAGTAGTATTCTACATAACATAACCAGCTGTAATAGCATAGTATATCTCCCATGTGACCATTAGTTTTGTACTTTATACCCCTTTATCCAATTGGTAGTTACGATCTTGTCCCATCGCTGCAACACCCGTACGGACTCGGGAGAGGCGAAGGTCGAGGGCCAAGCGTCCTCCGAAACGCATCCTCCGAAATGCGACCCCCGTCAAGCCACACTGCTTCTTGACACACTGCTCACTTAACCCGGAATCCAGCCGCACCGATGTGTCGGAGTAAAAACTGTTCAGCTGGTGACTGAGGTCGGCATGCGTGCTCCTGGCCGCCACAAGGAGTCGCTCGAGCGAAATGGCAAGTAGTGACGCCTCTAGCACTGCGATGCAGTGCCTTAGACCGCTGTGCCACTCGGGAGGCCACCTTTAATGTTTTTAAATGTATGGAAATTGTAAAGTCTTTTGTCTGTTATGTGTTTTTCGTTTTGTCTGACCCCAGTAAGACTAGCTGTCGGCTAATGGGGATCTTAAAAAATCGAATCAAATCACTGTAAGACAAAAACACCACCGCATTTTTCTCTCATATAGCCAAAACTCACAGTGTGCGCCACTAGGCAAAATACACAGGTTGGTTATGGTACAGTTTAACACCATTTGCTCTACGATTCGGCCACTGTACATCATTCAAAACAACACTGAAGGCTACTTTGAAACAACACTGTATAACTCAAGAAGATCTACATGCATATCCCCATTAAACTGATTGAGATCAAATGGAACGTTATCCGTACATGTGCAGAAGATACGGGAGGTTTAGTACAGGGGGAAAAAAGGTCTGGGAAAAGTCGGATCCGCAGCCACTCTGTATTTTAAAGAATCATGGACATTGAGTCATTATGGCTAACCCTGTCCTAACATGTAGGATGAGAAGGTCTTCTTTCTGATATGCCTCTGTCTCCATGCATGTCTAGAATTGTAAAGACACACCCATGTATGTACTAATGTACGTATTTATTTGGAATTAATGGTGAATGGAAGCGTTTGTTTGGGCATAAACGATAAGAGAAATAGGGCAGGCCCACAGTGGATATGGATATGCAATCAACATCTATGTATTGTGTCTGCCCTTAATGTCTTAATCTCAGGCATGCAAGGGCCACCCTTAATGTTTTTCGTTTGTCAATTTTTTATTTTGCAGGACCTGAAGCCTGGTAACTTGGCTGTCAATCAAGACTGTGAATTAAAGGTTTGTGACATAAATACAAGTTCATTAGAGAAATAATTCTATTGGGGAAGATTCCTAAGATAATGTGTAAAATTATGCTTTGCAGATCCTGGACTTTGGTCTTGCTCGCCATGCCGAGGCGGAGATGACGGGCTATGTTGTGACCCGCTGGTACCGGGCACCAGAGGTCATTCTAAACTGGATGCACTACACCCAGACTGGCAAGACAATCATATCTATTAAAAACTTTCACTCTCGGCCTCATCCATCCCGAAGGCCTATGCTCAGCTTCGTAATAACCTGAAATGCTACAGAGCTGACAGACTTATGTACAGCGTGAAACATTACAGAGCCGCCAGAATGTTTTACATGCAGCCTGATACACTATATGCAAAGGTATGTGGACACCCCTTCAAATTAGTGGGTTCAGCTATTTCAGCCACACCCGTTGCTGACAGGTGTGTAAAATCTAGCACACAGCCATGCAATCTCCATAGAAAACATTGGCAGTAGAATGGCCTTACTGAAGACCTCAGTGACCTTCAACGTGGCACCGTCATAGGATGCCTCCTTTCCAACAAGTCAGTTCGTCAAATTTCTGCCCTGCTAGAGCTGCCCCAGTCAACTGTAAGTGCTGTTATTGTGAAATGGAAACGTCTAGGAGCAACAACAGCTCAGCCGCAAAGTGGTAGGCTACACAAGCTCACAGAACTGGACTGCCTAGTGCTGAAGCGTGTAAAAATTGTCTGTCCTTGGTTGCAACACTCACTACCGAGATCCAAACTGCCTCTGGAAGCAACGGCAGCGCAATAACTGTTTGTCTGGAGGTTCGTGAAATTGGTTTCCATGGCCGACAATCTGCACACAAGCCTAAGATCACCATGCGCAATGCCAAGCGTTGGCTGGAATGCTTAAAAGCTTGCCTCCATTGTACTCTGGAGCAGTGGAAACGCGTTCTCTGGAGAGATTAATTATGCTTCACCATCTGGCAGTGTGACGGACAAATCTGGGTTTGGCGGATGCCAGGAGAACGCTGCCTGCCACTATACATAGAGCCAACTGTAAGGTTTGGTGGAGTAGGAATAATGGTTTTGGCTGTTTTTCACAGTTCGGGCTTGGTCCCTTAGTTCCAGTGAAGGGAAATCTTAATGCTACAGCATACAATGACATTCTGGACAATTCTATGCTTCCGACTTTGTGGCAACAGTTTGGGGAAGGTCCTTTCCTGTTTCAGCATGACAATGCCCCTGTGCAAGTGAGGTTCATATAGAAATGGTTTGTCGAGATCAGTGTGGAAGGACTTGACTGGCCTGCACTGACCTCAACCCCATCGAACACCTTTGTGATGAATTGGAACACAGACTGCGAGCCAGGTCTAATCGCCCGACATCAGTGCCCGACCTCACTAATGCTCTTGTGGCTGAATAGAAGCAAGTCCCCGCAGCAATGTTCCAACATCTAGTGGAAAGCCTTCCCAGAAGAGTGGAGTCTATTTTAGCAGCAAAGGGGGGACCAACTCCATATTTAATGCCCATGATTTCTGAATGAGATGTTCGACAAATAGGTGCCCACATACTTTTGGTTATGTTACGGCGCTGACATAGTGCTACGTACAGCCTCAAACATTACAGAGCTGACCGTCTACTTTCATTTCATTTGTGCAATGTGTTTTGATTTGGGTAACACTTGACATTTACAGTGGATTTTCTTGCCTTAGTGTGTTTATACACAACAGTGTACTTTGTTACTTAGTAGAGTGTAATTACAGTAGTCTTAACACAGTAACTATTGAGGGGAAAAGCCTCTGTGTAATGTAATGTTCTGTATGTGCCCTTTTACAATATTTGCCACATTGTGCATGATAGTTGTTGACAATCAGTGCTGTGTTATCATTGTTATTGGTTCGTCCAAGCTGCCTGGCCCTGGAGTCAAGTTGTATCATAATACTACCACACTCAATCCTTTACACAGGGTTGCTTTGAGATTGCAGTCCCTTGAGCAAACAGCAAGGTGTGGCTTTGTTGTGAATTTGTTTTCGATGCCACTAATTAATTGATTATGTCTGTTCCTCCATTTTAGTGGACATCTGGTCTGTGGGCTGTATCATGGGAGAGATGATCAATGGGAAGACGCTTTTCAAAGGGAAAGACTGTATCCTGTTACTATTCTAGTTGTTGTTTTTTCTTTCAAATCCGTATCGTGTCTGTACCACATAGTCTGTGACCTGACCCAAGCCAGCTATTTATCAAGGACGGCGAATGAAAGGATGACAAACCCATCTATGATTAGTGTCGTCCCATACTGTGTGCGTTGTAGTGTAGCCGACACTTCTATCGCCCAGTAGAGTTAGCTACGGGCATGAAAACAAATAATAAGAAGAGTTTGCTATGGCATGTGCAGTACAGTTATGGGAAAGGGGTAATCTATGACATGGCTTTTGTTGAAATTGTTTGGAGACACTACCGATATGAACATGAATGTGTTGGGCTTGAGTGACCTTGACTTTAACCCTTGACTCCCAGACATGGATCAGCTGACTCAGATCATGAAAGTAACTGGAGTTCCCGGTCCTGACTTCATTCAGAAACTGGACAGTCAGGAGGTGGAGTTGGCACCCAGATATCACTGATCGTATACTTGATATTTTGAACTGTATATTTTGACAATTGTGCCTAATTCCCTTCTTTTGAATTAGAGTATGAACAATAAACTCCTCAGTCCTTGAACTAATTATTTTCTTATCTCTTCCTGTCTTCTGATAGGCAAAAAGCTATGTGCGGTCCCTCCCTCACTTTCCCAGAAAAGACTTCTCTAAGTTGTTCCCCAGAGCAAGTGCACAGGGTGAGTTAAAATGCTATTGATTTGATGATGCTAAGCACATAAGTTAGTTATTGTTACACATTAGAAAGGCTGTGATTCAGACTTAAATGTACAATTTGTACAGTACCAGTTAAAAGTTTGGACCTACTCATTTAATGGTTTTTCTTTGTTACCATTTTCTACATTGTAGAATAATAGTGAAGACATCAAAACTATGAAATAACACATACGGAATCATGTAGTAACCAAAAAAGTGTTAAATAAATATGCATTCGATTCTTCAAAGTAGCCACCATGTAGAAAATAGAAGAAAAAAATTAAACACCCTTGATTAAATAGGTGTGTCCAAACTTTTTACTGCTACTCTAAATGTGTATTACATTTAGTGGCCTTATACATTAGTTTGATTGCTATATATAGGTCCACACAGAGATATTGTGGGGAAATTGCAGCTTGAAAAGGGTTTTCCGATGGGAGTCATCTGTTGAAAGATGATGGCAAACTGATATGATTGCGCACTATGTCCAGCTTTGTCAGGATTCAACTTGTATGGAAAAGTTGACATTTGTTTAACTGACAATTGATGAATGCGTATGCATTTTTATTTACATCTCTGTGTGGCCAATAATTTCGACAACTTGTGGCATATTTATGGTTTTCATTCTCTATTTAACTGCTCTCCCAGCGATTGACCTTCTTGAGAAGATGCTGGTTTTGGATGGTGAGACTCGGCTTACTGCTGAGAGTGCTCTGACACACCCATATTTTGATGGCTTGAGAGATCCAGAGGACTGCCCTGAGCCACAGCCATATGATGACAGTCACGACAATGCCACGCTGCCACTGGAGGATTGGAGGCGTAAGTGCAAAGTATTTTAATGTTTAATTTTAAGTAAAAAACTTTTTTTTAATCACTTTCCGTTTTTTGTGTCTGTGATCTGTCAGTGTCACAATGTAACAATGTGTTCAATTATAAAGCTACTTTAGGTGTTTACCCACATAATTCTGTTGCAATGTATTGTATTTCATTGTCTACCCTTCAACCCTTTCATTGCCTTTCCATTGCCTGCCCTTCTCCTAGGGTTATCCTTCAAAGAGGTGAAGAGCTTTGTGCCATTCCCACGACGGGACTCCAAGAGGCGAAACACACTGACAATTTCTCCGTGATTCCATGCTTGTGATATCAGAAAACACTGCTACCACACACCAGCAAACGGCAGTAGGCTTTACACCATGTTGCCCCTGAAACAATCCTGTCATAATTATTTTCTAAATGAAGCCTGTGGTTGAATTTCGTATTGGGGAGTATTGAGCTACATTGTGCCGTCTGTCTCTTTTGGCCTAATTTGTAATGGTCGATCAGTGTTTCAGCAGTCAGATTGTTTCAAATTTAACCCCACTTCCCCACCCATCGGTGAATTAGTACATTGTTCCCTCTATGTATCACAATTGTTCGTGTTTTATCATACCCGATGTTTAATGGTCTTACTGTATGGTTTTCTTTTTCTAATAGTTGATATATTAAAGATGAGTTAAATGTAATGTACAGTTGAAGTTGGAAGTTTACAGACACCTTTGCCAAATACATTTAAACTTAGTAAAAATTCCCTGTCTTAGGTCAGTTAGGATCACCACTTTATTTTAAGAATGTGAAATGTCAGAATAATAGTAGAGAGAATGATTTATTTCAGCTTGTATTTCTTTAATCACATTCCCAGTGGGTCAGAAGTTTACATACACTCAATTAGTATTTGATAGCATTGCCTTTAAATTGTTTAACTTGGGTCAAACATTTCGGGTAAATTGTTTAACTTGGGTCCCACAATAAGAAGTGTGAATTTTGGCCCATTCCTCCTGACAGAGCTGGTGTAACTGAGTCAGGTTTGTAAGCCTCCTCACTCTCACACGCTTTTCCAGTTCTGCCCACATATTTTCTATAGGTTGAGGTCAGGGCTTTGTGATGGCCACTCCAATACCTTGACTTTATTGTCCTTCAGCCATTTTGCCACAACTTTGAAAGTATGCTTAGGGTCATTGTCCATTTGGAAGACCCATTTGCGACCAAGCTTTAACTTGAGATGATATCTTGAGATGTTGCTTCAATATATCCACATCATTTTCCTCCTCATGATGCCATCTATTTTGGGAAGTGCCCCAATCCCTCCTGCAGACAAGCTACCCCACAACACGATGCTGCCACCCCCGTACTTCGCGGTTGGGATGGTGTTCTTCAGCTTGCAAGCCTCCCCCTTTTTCCTCCACACATAACGATGGTTATTATGACCAAATAGTGACATCAAGGTAGACCTTGAAATACATCCACAGGTACACTTCCAATTGACTCAAATGAAGTCAATTAGCTTATCAGAAGCTTCTAAAGCCATGACATCATTTTCTGGAATTTTCCAAGCTGTTTAAAGGCACAGCCAACTTATTGTTTGTAAACGTCTGACCCACTGGATTTGTGATACAGTGAATTATAAGTTAAATAATATCTGTAAACAATTGTTGGAAACATTACTTGTGTCATGCACAAAGTAGATGTCCTAACCGACTTGCCAAAACTATAGTTTGTTCACAAATGTGTGGAGTGGTTGAAAAACGAGTTTTAATGACTCCATTCTAAGTGTATGTAAACTTTCGACTTCAACTGTATGTGATAGGGACTTTGTTTTCTCAATAAATGGCCAAATATTCATACATCCTTACTTCGGTCTCTGAATGCTACACTTTTCTCTAACCTAACTCATCTAAAAAAAACCATGCAAAATCCTATACCTTGCCTTAAGTATTATTCTTAAATCAAATTTTATTAGTCACATGCGCCAAATAGAACAGGTGTAGGTAGACCTTACAGTGAAATGCCTACTTACAAGCCTCTAACCAACAATGCAGTTAAAAAAATACAAATAAGAAATAAAAGTAAGAAGTAATTAAAGAGCTAAAATAAGAATAGTGAGACTATATACAGGGGGGGGGGGGGTACCGGTACAGAGTCAATGTGCGGGGACACTGGTTAGTTAAGGTAATATGTACATGTAGGTAGAGTTATTAAAGTGACTATGCATAGATGAAAACAAAAGAGAGTAGCAGAGATATAAAAGAGGGGGTGGTGCAAATAGTCTGGGTAGCCATTTGATTAGATGTTCAGGAGCCTTATGGCTTGGGGGTAGAAGCTGTTTAGAAGCCTCTTGGACCTAGACTGAGCCCTACAGTACCGCTTGCCGTTGCTGTAGCATAGAGAACAGTCTATGACTAGGGTGGGTGGAGTCTTTGACAATTTTTAGGGCCTTCCTCTGACACCGCCTGGTATAGAGGTCCTGGATGGCAGGAAGCTTGGCACCAGCGATGTCCTGAGCCATTCGCACTACCCTCTGTAGTGCCTACTGGTCGGAGGCCAAGCAGTTGCCATTCTACCGCTAATGGTGCAGCTGAAGAACCTTTTGAGGATCTGAGGACCCATGCCAAATCTTCCTGAGGGGGAATAGGTTTTGTCGTGCCCTCTTCATGACTGTCTTGGTTTTGCTTGGACCATGACTCTTCATGACTGTCTTGGTTTTGCTTGGACCATGATAGTTTGTTGGTGATGTGGACACCAAGGAACTTGCAGCACTCAATCTGCTCCACTGCAGCCTCATCGATGAGAATGGGGGCGTACTCTGTCCTCTTTCCTGTAGTCCACAATCATTCTCTTTATCTTGATCACTTTGAGGGAGTGGTTATTGTCCTGGTACCACACGGCCAGGTCTCTGACAACCTACAGGCTGTCTCGTCGTTGTCGGTGATCAGGCCTACCACTGTTGTGTCATCGACAAACTTAATGATGGCGTTGGAGTCGTGCTTGGCCGTGCAGTCATGAGTGAATAGGGAGTACAGGAGGGGACTGAGCACGCACCCCTGAGGGACCCATGTGTTGAGGATCAGAGTGGCAGATGTGTTGATACCCACCCTTACCAACTGGGGGTGGCCCGTCAGGAAGTCCAGGATCCAGTTGCAGAGGGGGGTGTTTAGTCCCAGAGTCCTTAGCTTATTGATAAGCTTTGAGGGCACTATGGTGTTGAATGCTGAGCTTTAGTCAATGAATACCATTCTCACATAGGTGTTCCTTTTGTCCAGGTGGGAAAGGGCAGTATGGAGTGCAATATAGATTGCATCATCTGTGGATCTGTTGGGGCAGGATGCAAATTGGAGTGAGGCTAGGGTTTCTGGAAAAATGGTGTTGATGTGAGCCATGACCAGCCTTTCAGAGCACTTCATGGCTACAGACGTTAGTGCTACGGGTCGGTAGTGATTTAGGCAGGTTACCTTAGTGTTCTTGGGCACAGGCACTATGGTAGTCTGCTTAAAACATGTTGGTATTACAGACACGGACAGGGAGAGGTTGAAAATGTCAGTGAAGACACTTGCCAGGTGGTCACAGCATGCTTGCAGTACACGTCCTGATCATCCGCCTGGACCTGCGGCCTTGTGAATGTTGACCTGTTTAAAGGTCTTACTCACATCGGCTGCAAAGAGCATAATGACACAGTTTTCCAGAACAGCTAGTGCTCTCATGCATGTTTCAGTGTTATTTGCCTCAAAGTGAGCATAGAAGTAGTTTAGCTCGTCTGGTAGAGTCGTGTCACTGGGCAGCTCTCGGCTGTGCTTCTCTTTGTAGTCTGTAATGGTTTGCAAGCCCTGCCACAGCCGATGAGTGCCAGAGCCGGTGTACTACGATTCGATCTAAGTCCTGTATTGATGCTTTGCCTGTTTGATGGTTCGTCGGAGGGCATAGCATGATTTCTTTTAAGCTTCCGAGTTAGAGTCCCGCTCCTTGAAAGCAGCAGATCTAGCCTTTAGCTCAGTGCGGATGTTGCCTGTAATCCATGGCATCTGGTTGGAGTGTGTATGATCACTGTGGGGACGACATCATCAATGCACTTATTGATGAAGCCAATGACTGATGTGGTGTATCCTCAATCGTAGGAATCCCGGAACATATTTCAGTCTGTGCTAGTAAAACAGTCCTGTAGCGTAGCATCGGCTTCATCTGACCACTTTTTTATTGATTTAGTCACTGGTGCTTCCTGTTTTAATTTTTGCTTGTAAGCAGGAATCAGGATGATAGAATTATGGTCAGATTTGCCAAATGGAGGGCGAGGGAGAGCTTTGTATGCGTCTCTGTGTGTGGAGTTAAGGTTGTCCAGAGTTTTTTTTTCACTCGGGTTGCACATTTAACATGCTGATAGAAATTTGGGAAAAACGGATTTAAGTTTCCCTGCATTAATTAAAGTTCCCGGCTACTCGGAGCGCTGCCTCTGGATGAGCGTTTTCTTGTTTGCTTATGGCGGAATACAGCTCATTCAATGCTGTCACAGCCTCAGTCTGTGGTGGTATGTAAAACAGCTACGAGAAATACAGATGAAAATTCTAGGTAGATAGTATTCTCTAACTAAGAATCAGTTGAAATAGAAGTAGGCTAATTCAAAGAGGACTATTCAAACAGACTAAAATAATGTATTTGCTCATTATTGTTTCTGTTTAAATTCAGGCCAGCTACTGTTGAGTTTTCCATTCCATGTTAATCGGATTGCGTGTTTGTTTGAAAAGCAAGCTAACATTTAATTTACTAAACTTTAAACTCATTTGTTTGCACATCATGCTCATTGCCCTGTCATACTTTTTAGGCTCATTATTTTGCATAGGTTTTAGGCCTGGCTGCTACCGTATGTTATTTTGCGTCAAAGTGTTTCCGAGACTCTTTTGTGTAGTGCCCTGTTGCAACCTGATCTGCAATGATATATTACTGCCAGCTCTTTCGTACCATGTTGCACTTGCGGAGCAAAGTTGAGGCATTGCAACGACTGTTTCAATTGTGTTGATACTCGTATGTGTACATATTAATACACATTGTTAGCTCAATCATAAGTGTCGTTTCAAAGTGTTCAATTCTTAAATTAAATGTGTAGCTGGCGCGCGAAACCGTAACCTCCGGATGGCCTGCTTTGGTCAAGGGGCGTGTTTTAGCCTCGCTTTCCTTAGTACGGCACATCCGAGGTTGCGGCTAGCTAGGAAATGCTATTCTCCTTGTCAAAACTGGGTCGACAACTTACTCGCTTCTATACTATGATAATACATTAGCTAGCTATGTTTAATGTCAGTATTTGGAAACGATTGGGCGTGTATTTAAGGGAGGACTGAGGCAACAGACGTTTGATCAACGAAATATACTGTACTGGCTTTTGGTGTAGGTGTTGCAGGGTGAGCTAACGTTAGCTAGCTAAACTAGCCAACGATAAACCTGCGGTTCATTCCCGGTTGCCGAACTGCCAGTGAAGGTAAGATAACATCGTTGTTACAGTTTTCAACGACGAGGATTAGCTGGTCCATATCATACACTATATGTTAGGGGCTGCTTTTGACTTCCCAATAACGTTAGTTAGCCTGTAGTAGCAGATACACATTAGTAGGTTGGTAAAAGAAGCGCGAGCTAAAGAGCTAAGGTAACTTAGCTAGCTATCCTGTTAGCCAAAGACAGCTCGTTTGGAGCAACTAGTTAGCTACCAGCGTTATCTAAAGTTGTTCAATTAGCTAGTTAACGTTAGCTCGTGTACTTAGCTAACTTCGCTAACAAGTGTTGCACTTTTTGGGTCAGATCTCATATCGCTTCATTTTATTTGTCTAACAGTCGTAACTAGCTAGCTAACGTTAGATAGCATGTTGAATTTACGTTCGTCAGCTCTATAATGTTTAATGATTTGGGTTTGCGTGGTGTATTCAATGTGTTTAAAACAAATGGCGGACATTTTTATCTGGAAAAGGGCACTTGTCATAAGTTCGCTGAGGCACACTAGGCACTTGATTGGCTTTGAAGTTGCTTGATCCAAATAACGGGGGAAATTATTGGCTGTGTAGCTATTGTAGGGTTGACTAAACGCTGCTGTTGGTAGTTTTTGTCTGTAATGACAACGCAAAGGATAATGTACAGAAACATCTATTCGTGATTTACTGGCTGTCGAGAGTACTGTAGTAGACTACAGCTAGTTTATTATGTGTTGACTGTGGTGTGCAATCCACTATTTGACAGTAGGGCACCTTTCATCCCATTTGAGTATAGCCATAGCTCCTATACTATCAGTTAAGCCGTAACTCCTCCTCAATGACCTGCCAAAATAAAAAGGGTGCATGGTAACTTTGTTCAGATTCAGTCTGTGTGTCACTGTCAATGATGGTTGAAGTGTTGTGAACATGTGGTTAGATGGCTATCATTGGCCAACTAAACATAATTTGTGCACACATTGATTGGCATAACATTTAGAAGGCAATGGTTGGCCTTTGCTGTCCATCTGTTAATACAAATTCTTAGCTAGCCATTTCCAGTTTTGAGTTTCTAACAGTATGTTCTCGCCATCATCTGGTTGCAGCAGTGGGTGTTGGGCGCTGCGTGGTAGGAGGCCCATGAGGAAGCCACGGCGGAGGGGCCACCTGGCCGGGGGAGGGGATGCGGGTGGGAGAAAGTCTTACCAAGCTGGTAGGGGACGAGGTGGGGCCAGGCAGCGCTCCCCTTCACCCTACAGCCTCAAGGTGTCCCCAACCAGAGAGACACTGACTTATTCCCAGGCCCAGAAAGTGGTGGAAGTAGACTTGGATGGCAGGCTCCACCGGATCTCCATCGTGGACCCTCTGATGGTCATCACAGAGGACGAGATGACGGCCCAGGACATCACTGAGTGCAACAGCAACAAAGAGAACAGCGAACAGCCCGTTGCACCCGCCAGTGCCAACCCCGGACGCAAGCCGCCCGCCATGCCCAGAGGCCGCAAGAAAGACTCAAAACATTCCTCCTCCACATCATCGTCCTCTTCCTCCACACCTCAGAACCACTGCCCCAACTCTCACTCACAACCCCACAACAACAAGACTAACTCCTCACACCACCATCATCCGACGCCCCTACCCGAGCCCACCTTCCGCATGCTGGAGGCCTTCATCCCTTGTGCGGCACCTTCTCTGCCCACGGCCTACTACCGCTACATAGAGCGCTCGGCAGAGGAGCAGGAGGCAGAGGCAGAGTATGACATGGACGAGGAGGACGCGGCCTGGCTGGAGATGGTGAACGCCAGGCGGGCGTCAGACGGCCACGCCACAGTCTCCCCTGACACGTTCGAGCTGCTGGTGGACCGCCTGGAGGAGGAGTCTTACCGGGAGGCTCGCAGTCGGGCGCCCTCTCAGAGCGCCATCGACGACGATGCCTTCTGCTGCGTGTGCCTGGACGACGAGTGCCTCAACAGCAACGTCATCCTCTTCTGTGACGCCTGCAACCTGGCTGTGCACCAGGAGTGCTACGGCGTGCCCTACATCCCAGAGGGCCAGTGGCTGTGCCGCTGCTGCCTGCAGTCGCCCCAGCGGCCTGTGGATTGTGTGCTATGCCCCAACCGGGGTGGCGCTTTCAAGCAGACCAGTGATGGGCGCTGGGCCCACGTGGTGTGTGCCATCTGGATCCCCGAGGTGTGCTTCGCCAACACTGTTTTCCTGGAACCTGTGGAAGGGGTGGACAACATCCCACCCGCCCGCTGGAAGCTCACTTGCTACCTTTGCAAGCAGAAAGGTCGTGGCGCTGCCATCCAGTGCCACAAGGCCAACTGCTACACAGCCTTCCATGTCACGTGCGCCCAGCGTGCCGGGCTCTTCATGAAGATCGACCCCGTGCGGGAAACCAACGTCAACGGCACCACCTTCTCTGTGAAGAAGACAGCCTTCTGTGAGGTGCACTCGCCGCCGGGCCAGGAGGGGGGAGCGGGGGGGTCGGACGAGGAGGATCCCACAGGGAGGGCGGTGGGGGGCCGGGCTAGCCGGGGGCGCAGTGCATACACAGAGGCCCCACAGGTGCAGAAGCGGAGCAAGAAGGAGGGCAAGCACGGGAAGAGGAAGGGGAAGAAGGGTCTGGAGGTGGCTGCCAACCGCGCCGCCACTACACCGATGGTCGCAGTTCCACAGATCCCCACTCAAAGGTCTGTGTTCACCAGCCTCCTCTTATTGTTTGTGGTGCTTTAGCCGGCAGGATTCTACTGTCATGCTGCATTTGGCTCATAGTTATATGTTAGTGTGTAAGATGCTTAAATGTCCATGGGGCCTCATCCTAACTCCAGATGCACGTTGGCGTGCAAAGTTGTGCAAAGTTTCTTGTTTCCCATACGGAATCTTAAGTTAGGATTAGGCCCATTGTGTGAACAACAAGGATACCTTTCAAATGCTGTAGTAATGAACAGTATGTTCCTCCCGATGCTGCACAGGTTGAACACCATCTGCAAAGGGATTCTGGTCCAGAGGAAGAACCAGTTCATGCAAAGGCTGCACAACTATTGGCTCCTGAAACGCCAGTCACGGAACGGGGTCGCACTCATTCGTCGTCTGCACTCCCATGTCCAATCACAGAGGCACATTGAACAGGTCAGAGGTCATTGGGCACTCTAAGGTCAAAGGGGCTGTTAACGTCAGGGGGTTATTCTGTTGAATGCAACATAATTGAACACTGCAGATATCAGTAGAAATATCATCGGTAGTGCTGGCTGGCTCAATTTAAAATTGTGCATGTTTTTGGAATTGTTTATAATATATTTCTATCTGATGATGATCAGAAAATTCAAATCCCTGGGTGCATCTCAACAATGTTATGTAGAGTCCTCTTCTCCCTGAATCTTCACTAAATAAATAGTACAAAATGGACAGGTGAAAGCAAAATGGTGAATCTTTACCAGGAATTTCCCATCATGGCAGATGAAGGGAATGAGAAGACAAGTGGAAGCCACACCTCATACAATTGAAGCACCCCCTACATTGTGTGTCGGGAAGTTGTTTGAATTAATATCTGTGTGTTTGCAGCCGGAGCCTGATGAGAAGGTGTGTGCTGTGAGGGAGGAGCTGAAGTACTGGCAGAAGTTGCGACAGGACCTGGAAAGAGCCCGGCTATTGGTGGAGCTCATCCGCAAGCGGGAGAAACTGAAGAGAGAGCAGGTATGGAGACTAGACTGTCTGTTTATGCACTTGCTCTGTATCACGGTCTGTCCATGCTTTGACAATTCAGGTTGTTACTGAAAAAATAAAACTTATTCTGTGTTTTTCCCACTTAAATAAAAGGTTAAGATACTTCCTTAAAAATATCATACAGTACCTTAATTTAGTCTGAGAAATTTAGATTTATTTGTGAGTTGCTGGCCTCCCTTCCGAACTCCATCCCATCTCTCTCTCACCCTCCCCAAAGGTCAAGGTTCACCAGGCGGCCCTGGAGCTACAGCTGACCCCAATGCAGGTGCTGCTGCGCTCCACACTGGACCAGCTGCAGGAGAAAGATGCAGGCCAGATCTTTGCACAGCCCGTCAACCTCAAGGAGGTCAGTCACCATGCTAATACTGTAGAACCTCAGGGATACGGTCCTCGGAGTAACTGACCAGTCAACCGAATGGGGAAATATCAAACCTGTTACTAAATGCAAAAAACTAAACTTGTGTATGCTACAGACAAATGTAAATGTTGCTTACATGTGTTAAAAACATATTTACAGTACCTGGCTAAATGGTTTGAAAATCCATGGTAATTTACTTTTCCAAATTTTTATGAAGGTTAGAAGCTGTTTTTACTTGAATTTCAAAGTCACTGGCATTTTTTTTCCTTCTCCGAATGACCTCCAGTACTGACGTGTCTGTGTCTCTGAGGATCAGGGAAAATGATGGGCAGCCTGCACTGTACTGAGATCTCTTTTACCCAATACTGGGGATTTGATTCTTTCAAATGGTTTATGTAGTGGTGTAGGGATGTCCTGCTGCATCTGTCATGAGACTACCACGTGTTCTGTTCATCTTTGTTGGTTACTGCCGACAAGTCAATGTTAGGCCCGTTCATAGTCTGTTTCCCTCTGTTGTTTAACTTAGGGAGCTTATTTTTTTTACTCGGTCCCAAATCACCCCTCATCCCAACTCCTTTGAGATGTACAACCAATTAATGTAATAAATATGACCATGGCGGCTTGGCTTTAGACCGGGGATCTCCAACAGGTTGATCACAGGCTATCAGTAGCTCGCAGCCCACATATGAGTAGCTTGCCAAGCGATTTTGAAAGTACATGCAATTTTCACGCTTTCCATCGCAAACGGTCAAGAATGAATCTCACAAGTATCAGCCACCGCAAGCTCCCGGCTACTGTCTAACCAACGGAACGTTGACAACCCATCTCCTGGTAAACCTAACACAATATCTGCCAATTAATGTCAAGCAATCTTGCCAGTCTATATGTGTAGTGCATTCAGTGATGTGATAACCGTCTTGTGGGTTGACAAAAATAGTTTCCAAAGAACCTTTTCAATTAAATGTTAACCGCAAAGTACGCTGACCTGGCAGAAGTATATCATGAGTAAGTATAACATTTGAATCTATTATTTGATAACGTTGCCATCAAATGAACAGCATCAGTACAGAACTATCACTCACTCATTAGATAAGCAATTAAAGGGAACGCTCAAAATAAAATAGTTGTGTTTGATGTGATTATTTAAGCATTGACATGGACTCAGAACATCCCATTTTGTTTCTCTATGAACAATTGTAATTTTTGAGGGTGGAACAACTCTAAAACCAGGAAAGCATAATGATTTTATGTGTCCGTCTCCCTGACTGTCTTTCTGCTCCTCCTCCTCTGTCCCCCCCCCCCCCCAGGTCCCAGACTACCTGGAGTTTATCAGCCAGCCAATGGACTTCTCCACCATGCGCTCCAAGCTGGAAGCCCACAGTTACAACTCGCTGGCCCACCTGGAGGTTGACTTCAACCTGACGGTGGCCAACTGCCTGCTGTACAACGCCAAGGATACACTGTTCCACCGTGCTGCCCTACGTCTCCGTGACCTGGGGGGTGCAATCCTCCGTCACGCCCAGCGACAGGCCCACAACACTGGCCTAGACCCGGCCACGGGCATGCATCTTGCAGAGTCGCCCCAGAAACACGACTACTACCGCTGCACCTGGGAGGACGGTGAGTGACGCGATGGCACGGATATTGGCTTGTTTCTGATTATGAACCTGGGGCCAAGCTCTGTAGGTCGAATGTTGTGGAGCATCATTATTAGAGCTGCCGTGATTCCTTATTCTACACATCAGAGATGTACGTTTGTTCTTGTTCCATGTTGAACGTTGCCCAGGTCCCAAGTAAACCTCTAGCAACAAACGTCTCTATGCTAGGCAAGTCTCTACTGCTGCTTCCCCCCCCACCTAAAAAGACAAACAAGGGTCAGGCAAACATACCTAACCCAGTTCTTTGTCCTTTAAAAATGCACCAGAGATGATCTCTATTTTGGGGGTGATTTTCACAACAAAGCCTGAAAATGGAAGTGGATATACATATTTAGTTGCTGGAATTCGAATGAGACGGGGGAAATAAAAGTGGAATGAAAGGAGACTTGAAACAGCGTACTCAGAAACCGTGGCAGTTTTAAATTTAGATTATCTTCAAACCTGTGTTTGTGTAGCCTACCTGTTCTGTCCTCTGTTTGTAGCTCAGATACTTTGTTCTCATTTCTTTTGGAGTGAGCTCCAGCCTGTGGTGAATGGTGATATTTAGGGTAACACTTTCCCTGAGCTATTTTGAGTTGCTTTATTGTGTTGAGGACTTTGCCGCATTGTGGGCTATGATATAGAGTGGTAAACCCATCTGTGGCGTTCGATCCCTGTGTAGTGGACACCCTGCTGGACCCCGAGAACCGCCTGCACATGTCTCCTGAGGAGCAGCTGAAGGAGCTGCTGGACAAGCTGGACGTGGTGGCCACCATGCGCTCCAGCGGCGCCCGCACCCGCCGCATCCGCCTCCTGCGCCGCGAGATCAACAGCATCCGGTACCGACAGGGCCAGCACCACCGCAATTCGCTCCTCAACGGAGATGTCAAAGATGAAGAGGAGGAGGGGAAAGACGCAGAGGCTGACAACGGCCTGTCTTCAGATAAAGGTGAGTGATCAAAACGTTGGCAATGTGCCGTTGTATGATGGTGACGTTTAATTACCTATAGAAACCGCCTATTTAATGATCTGCTCTGCTGAAACGAGACCGGTTGCAATCATGAGCTAACAGCAAATTATCCTCAGGTAATTGAGCCAGGGTCCCCCCACGCACCAACCCAAAGCACTTCACTGTCTGCAGTCTAGTAAGTAGGGTCCCACATAGTGGCCTCACAACCCTCTCCAGGCGCACTCTGCATTTCTTCTCGTCCTCTGCACCGCCACCTCATGGACTCGCCTCCATTGGCCTCATACAGTCATGTCATCCCACCTCTGACACCAATGTAGTACATTTCAGGGGGGGGAACCGAGAATACTAGAAAATCGAACCTTGGTCAAGCATGCTAGTGTTTTTTTTGCCATTTAATTAAGAAGTTGTGCTAATTCACCTATTCATTTGTTTGAGTTGTGTGAACTTTTGACTTTGTATTGGACGCCCTAACTAATCACAACATGATGAAAGCCAAGACTCAATCATCGAAGTATTATGTAAATGAACTGTCAGTTTGATCAGTCCCTTTCTCCGCTTTCAGAGGACCTCAAATGTACCCCTCCCCCAACGCTGGAGCCAACGTGCCTGGCACCTCCCCCTCTGCAGGGAGATGCACCCCTGGAGCCCCCCACGCTGCGCCCCATGACGGGGGAGCTAAGGACCCTGGGCCATCCCAAAAAGCGCCTGAAATTGGACAGCGAGAGCTCAGAAAGTGGTTCTCCAACCCTTGACGCTACAAGAAACAATTGCACTAAAGCAGAAGAGGCGCCCAGTTTATACTGTGGCGGGTTGGTGGTCAACGGCCTTTCAGACACCTTGTCCCCACGCCCTGCCACCGCGGGAGTAGGGCGCCGGACTTCTGTGCTTTTCAAAAAAGCAAAGAACGGAGCAAAGCTGCTTAGAGAGAAAGACAGTCTTGGCGGTAGTGTCCCCCTGACCCCCAATTCCGCTTTAAGTACCCCTTTATCTACCCCGTCTAAGATCCCCCAGCAGACCTCATTCACCACACCTGAACGGGGGACCCCTAGTCAAGGTGCCATCTCAGAGGGGGAGCTGGACAAGACCCCTAACCATACACCGGAGACTAGTAAGTGGCTGAATATGAGCTTCTTTTGATTTAAGGCTAATTTATACATTTTGTAATTCAAGAACGCAATAAGCTATGCAAAATGGCTGTTGTACTTATTTGGGGAGCAGGAAAACAAATGTGTGCAGCCCTGAAACGTGCAACTACCCAGGATTGCCATTTTGCGTAGTTAATTGTGTTGCGTACTTGCATAAGTTGAAAATGAGGCTTTACACTCAACAATTGGTTTGTCTTCTTTCAGGACTCACCAATGGGTTCAAAACGGACAACGATGGTGGTTCTGACTCAGACTGTAGCCCCCCACCAATCCTTCACAAAGAAATGTAAGACATACGGTAACTCCTGAGTGTTATGAATTTGTGTAGTATTGTGTTATTTGGGCTGATCTCAGGTTATCTGATTTTCACTGGCTGCATTAACATATCTGCAGTACAACAGCACAGCCTACTGAAATACCGTGTACCCCTACAGCAGCGCACCACCCAAACGAAGCCTCGGAAAACCAGCACTTTCCAAAGTACCTTTCTTTGAGACTGTTACCGGGGATGCAGATTACACCGCTACAGGTATGAGAATCACAATATCATCGTTGGACAATTTAAAATTATAGTCCACTTTTTAAATATATACATTTAAAACATGTGTCCTTAGCGTTTATGACTGAATGTTAGTTTCCTAAGGACACATTGGGCTTCCGAGTGGCGCAGCGGTCTAAGGCACTGCATCTCGTTTCAAGCGGCGTCACTGCAGTCCCTGGTTCGAATCCAGGGACTGCAGGTATGAGACATTTAAAACGTTGTCTTTAGGAAACTAACATTCAGTCATAAACGCATCACATCCGGCCCTGTTTGAGAGTCCCATAGGGCGGCGCACAATTGGCCCAGCGTCGTCCGGGTTTGGCCAGGGTAGGCCGTCATTATAAATAAGAATTTGTTCTTAACTGACTTGCCTAGTTAAAAAAAAAATATATATATATATATATATTCAGACATGCAGTACCAGTCAAAAGTTTGGACACCTCTACTCATTCAAAGGGTTTTCTTTGTTTTTACTATTTTCTACATTGTAGAATAATAGTGAAGACATCAACACTATGGAATCGTGTAACCAAAAAAGTGTTAAATATATAAAAATATATTTGAGATTCTTCAAAGTAGCCAACCTTTGCCTTGACAGCTTTGCACACCCATGGCATTCTCTCAACCACACCCATGGCATTCTCTCATTCATGAGGAATGCTTTTCCAACAGCCTTGAAGGAGTTCCCCCATATGCTGAGCACTTGTTGGCTGCTTTTCCTTCACTCTGTGGTCCAACTCATCCCAAACCATCTCAATTGGGTTGAGGTCGGGTGATTGTTGAGGCCAGGTTATCTGATGCAGCACTCATCACACTCCTTGGTCAAATAGCCCTAACACAGCCTGGAGGTGTGTTTTGGGTCATTGTCCTGTTGAAAAACAAATGATAGTCCCACTAAGCGCAAACCAGATGGGATGGCGTATCGCTACAGAATGCTGTGGTAGCCATGCTGGTTAAGTGTGCCTTGAATTCTAAATAAATCACAGTGTCATCAGCAAAGCACCACCACCTCCATGCCAAACATGTGGAGATCACTCGTTCACCTACTCTGTCTCACAAAGACACGGCGGTTGGAACCAAAAATCAAACATTTGGACTCATCAGACCAAAGGACAGATTTCTACCGGTCAATGTCCATTGCTCATGTTTCTTAGCCCAAGCAAGTCTCTTCTTATTAGTGTCCTTTAGTAGTGCTTTCTTTGCAGCAAATTCAACCATGAAGGCCTGATTCACGCAGTCTCCTCTGAACAGTAGTTGTTGAGATGTGCCTGTTACTTGAACCCTGTGAAGCATTTATTTGGTTAACTCTAATGAACTTATCCTCTGCAGCAGAGGTAACTCTGGGTCTTCCTTTCCTGTGGCGGTCCTCATGAGAGCCAGTTTCATCTTAGTGCTTGATGGTTTTTGCAACTACACTTGTAGAAAACTTTCAAAGTTCTTAATTTTCTCGATTGACTGACCTTCATGTCTTAAAGTAATGATGGACTTTTGTTTTTCTGCTTATTTGAGCTGTTCTTAACAATATGGACTTGGTCTTTTACCAAATAGGGCAATCTTCTGTATACCACCCTACCTTGTCACAACACAACTGACTGGCTCAAACGCATTAAGAAAAGAAAATCCACAAATTTAACTTTGAACAAAGTCACCTAGAATGCATTTCAATTCACAGGTGTGCCACCTCATGAAGCTGGTTGAGAGAATGCCAGGAGTGTGCAAAGCTGTCATCAATGGCTGCTTTGAAAAATCTCTCACATAAAATATATTTTGATTTGTATAACACTTTTTTGGTTACAATATAGAGAACAGTAAAAAATAAAGAGAAATCCTAGAATGGGTATGTGTCAACATTTGACTGGTACTGTGTTCACACAGCTTTGAGAGACCTTGAAAAATGGTCAGCATCTTGATTTGAACAATATGAAAATGGTCTGTCCTGTTGCAACCTACATTTTCTTGGGTGTTGATAACGGCTTTCCTTTTTGGATGACAGAACTTTACCGTGTCCAAGATAAACACCCCATTTACTGCATATTTGTATTTAGAATCGACATTTGTCTTTTCCTGTCTGTCTCCGCAGGCAGTGGTACCCTGATGCCTTTTGAAAATGTAGTGGCGCTGGAGCCTCTGGACTTGGTCTGGGCCAAGTGTCGGGGATACCCCTCCTACCCTGCATTGGTGAGAGAATGCATTGGGCAAACATCTGCTTGCCTACACTGATACAGGTCCCAAATGAAGAGATTAGTGGTTACCTGGGCTTAGTATCATAGGGTTAACACTTGGAAATGGATTTATGGTCTGAAATGATCTAAAGTTAGGCCACTCTAAAATCCACTAACACAAAGCATATGGCATTTTAGTACATATTTGCAGTTCAATAGGTTAGTTCAGAATCACAGAGACGCTGAGCAGCTTGAGACGTTTGCCTTTTTACTGTTTTTTTTTTTTTAGGTCTAAGCCACCCTAAAATCCAGTGTA
This sequence comes from Oncorhynchus masou masou, assembly GCF_036934945.1. NCBI lineage: Eukaryota > Metazoa > Chordata > Actinopteri > Salmoniformes > Salmonidae > Oncorhynchus > Oncorhynchus masou. The sequence goes on from NC_088229.1 coordinate 36,734,249, forward strand.
ACACTTCATTTGGCACATATTTGCTGTATCTAATCTTAAGGTGGTTTGAATTGTAAAAATTAAACGAATCCAATGAATCTTTTCCATTGGCCAGATCATTGACCCTGAGATGCCCCAGGAGGGTTTGTTTCACAACGGGGTCCCCATCCCTGTGCCCCCACTGGACGTCCTGCAGCTGGGGGAGCAGAGGACAGAGGAGGCTGGGGAGAAGCTCTTTCTGGTGCTCTTCTTTGACAACAAGAGGACATGGTGAGAGGAGGGGGGGGTGGTGTTTGGCTCGCACTTAAGTAACCGCAAGCTGCTCTCTAACCTCACATTCTAGGGCTGCTTAATATCTTTGGATACCTAGTTTCCTTGTAGGGCAGGGGTGTCAAACTCATTTTGTCCGGGGTCCGCACTGGGGAAATGTGTTATTTCCTCGCCGTCAACATTGAACAAAATTGTCCTATATCCATCGTTTTGGGAATTTTCTATGCTCCCTGACTGGTTCGGTGATTATTAGTGAGCTGGACACTGTAGAAACTGTATGAATGTATGTCCATTATCATTTATACACCGTTTTGATTTGTTTTTAAAGTATAAACATTTTGTATTTTTGACACCTCTGTAGGGTGTACTGAAGAACATGCCCAAAATATTTTGCTTTTGCATTGTCGATTGGCAATTAAACATATGTATTTGAGCTCAATAACGGTTAGACAGAAACATTCCTCTGTTCATAGTGCACCTGACTTTAAAAATCCATAAGTAGGAAGTATGGTCTGTGAAGGGGAAAAAAAGTGTGTTTTCATATGAGGAAGAAGTTCACTGTATTAAAATGTGACTTCATTAGGGAAGTTAACCTTTATCCTGAACATGCACTTTAATCTCCAGTGTCTGCTCAAAGCCATTGGATGTGCATGCGTACGTCCCTCAGCTATAGATGTAGTCACTTCAACGGCCCTCCCCTCTCTTCTCCCCCCTGCAGGCAGTGGCTCCCGCAGGACAAAGTGACTCCTCTGGGTGTGGACGACACGGGTGACAAGCTGCGTATGATGGAGGGTAGGAAGACCACCATCCGCAAGTCTGTGCAGGTGGCCTACGACCGCGCCATGGTCCACCAGAGCCGCGTGCGCCGGGACCAAGCCTTTGTCCCGTCAAACTACCTGTAGCTGTGGGGACCCAAATTAGCCCCGAGCCTTAAAACAGTCGTCATTGTTCAGAAAGATCTGGATGGCTTTAAGCTTATCTGGACACTTCTCATAGGTCTGAACGGGTGTATTGCAAGCAGTATCCCTACTGGTTACACCTTTCTTTGTCCTTTCAGATTTATGCAATGTCTGGGGGGGGTCAATGCACCTCATTTTCCCCCTATACCAATCTGGCTGTATAAGGCGATATGGGGAGAGGGATCTATCCCACTTGGGGGGGAGGAGAGCATAAGGCAGCAATCCTCAATCCTGTTTCTGGAGTGCTGTAGTTCTGCAGTTTCTTTTAAATTCAGATTAGTGCCACCATGACACCCGAGTCATCTAATCAACTGATCTTCAAGCCCTTGGTGAGTTGAATCAGGTGTTGTTTCACTGCTGAGCATGGACCTGCAATACTGTATCCAGGAGCGGGATTGGAGGTATTTATTTGTGAGCCATCTTGATGCCACCGAGAACAGATGGAGCTGCAGTAGCTGGATCAAAGTTCAACGAACACCTCCCTTTTTGTATAATGCTACTGCCAAGGAATCAAATGGTTGGAAAAGAGATTTATCATATTTATATGAACTTGAAACCGTATGAATGGATCACTGCCATTTCTTACAAACACTTTTTACATTTTAATGTTTTACAAACCACTTGTTATATATTGTAAAGACACGTGTGTGTGTGTGTGTGTGTGTGTGTGTGTGTGTATATATGTGTGCATATCATACTAAGCCTAATTTTATGTTGCTACTTTTAACTGCGAATTCAATCACCAATGGGGATGAAGAAAGGCCGTACATGCTTATTGACTTGCTACAGAGTGTATTCAGCTTCTCTTTGTGGAACTGCATAAAGGCACACAATGCAATGGCCAGTTCTTTATCAATTCTTTTTGATACAAAGAAATGTAATTTATTTATGGAAATTGGAAAATATTGAAATGAAGTTTATATATTGGTTATAGATGGAAAATGAAATCTGTTTAAGATTATAAGATTTGCAACCAAGGTGAGCGACTGATGCAGAGGTGTTCAGATATTGCATTCAGGGGCTGACCAATACTTAGCCCACCGTGAACAACAGAATGTTATATTTATTATAGAATATTCATAGTATTCCAGACCGGTTTATAAAATGCAGACAAACATTGTAAGCTTGTACAAATTGCAGATTTGACCTACTCACCAAATAACTTGTCTGAATCAGTATTTTCTCATGTGGGTAAATAAATTGTTCTATCCAACAAACTTTTGCAATTATTTTTTTGATTGGTTGGAATCTAGGCGTGACAATATTACCAAATTACAATAAGATCGACACTTGGGAAATAACTAATTTTTTGAATGTTATCTGGTTAAAAAAATATATAATAATCCACTGAATGATAAATAACATGCTTACTGAAATTCTTAAGTATTTAGGTGGACAGTAAAACCTGTGGACAGCAGACAAGGTTTATTTTATCATGTACAATAACGAGGAAAATGTAAATGAGGTGCTCCAGAACCTCAAAAGCATCTGTATGGCCACAGTCAATGTACAGCGTATGTACGATAGTTGATTTAAACTGAAAATATTGACAAATCTGAAAGGGAAAGTGTAATTTCAGTTAGTAATGGACATGGAGCAAAGAAGCCCTGTGCTTCCGGATAACCTCATTTTCTATATAGGCAATATCTTCTCCAGATGTGTTCATTCAATATAGCTCAACAACCCCATAATGCGCAGCTCTAGTGTAGTAATTTCAAGGACACTTTTGAAAAGTATATACAGTATACTAATCATTTAAGCCCATTATAATCCACTGAATACCCTGTTAATTTAATACAAAAGGTTGTGGCAGGTGAACTGTCAGTTCTACACAGCAAATTATAAAATGCTAATTGAATTGTGTACCCTCTTCCAAAATTAATCTTTGATTTTGGCTTGTTTAATGTTTGCATTTAGGCTCCTCCATTACACCCGCTGCATCTTGCTCTTCATCTTCACCACAGAGACCTAATATTGATCCTAATAATTCTGCAGGGAGCCTAGTGGTTAGTGTTGGCCCAGTAAACGAAAGGTTACTGGATCGAATCCCAGAGCTGACAAGGTAAAAATCTGTCGTTCTGCTCCTGAGCAAGGCAGTTAACTCACTGTTCCCCGGGTGCCGAAGACGTGGATGTCGATTATGGCAGCCCCTCGCACCTCTGATTCAGAGGGGTTGGGTTAAATGTGGGAGACACATTTCAGTTGTACAACTGACTAGGTGTATCCCACTTTCCCTTTTTCTGCTTGTGCCAATGACTTCCATTCATCAAATTCCTTCTGTTTTGCTTCTTGGTGTCTTTAATGAGGCTTCTGCCTCTTCCTGCTTGGCCATTGCCGCGTCCAGGACTTTAAGATGTTTTTGCTTCCCTTTCTCTTCTTGATTAGATTTGTCTTGGTCTCTTTTCTTTTTCAGCTTGTCAAGTGTAGTTTCTGACTTACACTGCTAGTCAGTGCTCAGTTGTCAAAGTTGTAAAGCATGTCCTGACTGATAATGAGCTCTAAATCGGTATTCAGCATCTCCTCTTGGTCTTCTTGTCAGTCTCTTCTTTTACTTGTGTGTCTACCTTTTTTATCATATCCTCTTGCATTGAGTTTATTTTTTATTTTCTTTCATGACTTCTTTGCTTGTCCCTTTTACTATCTGCTCCCTTATGCTTCATTCCCCCATCCATCCCACTTCCCAGTATCTCGAGCTCTTGCATGAACAAGTCCTCGTTGCACTCTTATTTTGCTTGTCTACAGTCGTGGCCAAAAGTTGAGAAAGATACAAATATTCATTTTCACAAAGTCTGCTGCCTCAGTTTGCATGATGGCAATTTGCATATACTCCAGAATGGTATGAAGAGTGATCAGATGAATTGCAATTAATTGCGAAGTCCCTCTTTGCCATGCAAATGAACTGAATCTCCTCCCAAAATTCCACTGCATTTCAGCCCTGCCACAAAAGGACCAGCTGACATCATGTTAGTGATTCTCTCGTTAACACAGGTTTGAGTGTTGACGAGGACCAGGCTGTAGATCACTCTGTCATGCTGATTGAGTTCGAATAACAGACTGGAAGCTTCAAAAGGAGGGTGGTGCTTGGAATCATTGTTCTTCCTCTGTCAACCATGGTTACCTGCAAGGAAACACGTGCCGTCATCATTGCTTTGCACAAAAAGAGCTTCACAGGCAAGGATATTGCTGCCAGTAAGATTGCACCTAAATCAACCATTTATTGGATCATCAAGAACTTCAAGGAGAGCGGTTCAATTGCTGTGAAGAAGGCTTCAGGGCGCCCAAGAAAGACCAGCAAGCAACAGGACCGTCTCCTAAAGTTGATTCAGCTGCGTGATCGGGGCACCACCAGTACAGAGCTTGCTCAGGAATGGCAGCAGGCAGGTGTGAGTGCATCTGCACGCACAGTGAGGCAAAGACTTTTGGAGGATGGCCTGGTCTCAAGAAGGGTAGCAAAGAAGCCACTTCTCTCCAGGAAAAACAGGGACAGACTGATATTCTGCCAAAGGTACAGGGATTGGACTGCTCAGGACTGGGGTAAAGTCCTTTTCTCTGATGAATCCCCTTTCCGATTGTTTGGGGCATCCGGAAAAAAGCTTGTCCAGAGAAGACAAGGTGAGTGCTACCATCAGTCCTGTGTCATGCCAACAGTAAAACATCCTGAGACCATTCATGTGTGGGGTTGCTTCTCAGCCAAGGGAGTGGGCTCACTCACAATTTTGCCTAAGAACACAGCCATGAATAAAGAATGGTACCAACACATCCTCCGAGAGCAACTTCTCCCAACCATCCAGGAGCAGTTTGGTGACTAACATGACCTTTTCCAGCATGGCGGAGCACCTTGCCATAAGGCAAAAGTGATAACTAAGTGGCTCGGGGAACAAAACATCAATATTTTGGGTCCATGGCCAGGAAACTCCCCAGACCTTAATCCCATTGAAAATGTGTGGTCAAACCTCAAGAGGCGCTTGGACAAACAAAACCCCACAAATTCTGACAAACTCCAAGAATTTATTTATGCAAGAATGTGCTGCCATCAGTCAGGATGTGGCCCAGAAGTTAATTGACAGCATGCCAGGGTGGATTGCAGAGGTCTTGAAAAAAGAAGGGTCAACTCTGCAAATATTGACTCGTTGCATCAACTTCATGTAATTGTCAATAAAAGCCTTTGACACTTATGAAATGCTTGTAATTATACTTCAGTATTCCATAGTAACATCTGACAAAAATATCTAAAGACACTGAAGCAGCGAACTTTGTGGAAATTACGATGCAATCTCAACCACACTGCACACTGCCCTAACCCATCTGGACAAGAGGAATACCTATGTGAGAATGTTGTTCATCGACTACAGCTCGGCATTCAACACCATAGTACCCTCCAAGCTCGTCATCAAGCTCGAGACCCTGGGTCTCGACCCCGGGTCTCGATCCAGCCCTGTGCAACTGGGTACTGGACTTCCTGACGGGCCGCCCCCAGGTGGTGAGGGTAGGTAACAACATCTCCTCCCCGCTGATCCTCAACACTGGGGCCCCACAAGGGTGCGTTCTGAGCCCTCTCCTGTACTCCCTGTTCACCCACGACTGCGTGGCCACGCACGCCTCCAACTCAATCATCAAGTTTGCGGACGACACAACAGTGGTAGGCTTGATTACCAACAACGACGAGACTGCCTACAGGGAGGAGGTGAGGGCCCTCGGAGTGTGGTGTCAGGAAAATAACCTCACACTCAACGTCAACAAAACTAAGGAGATGATTGTGGACTTCAGGAAACAGCAGAGGGAGCACCCCCCTATCCACATCGATGGAACAGTAGTGGAGAGAGTAGCAAGTTTTAAGTTCCTCGGCATACACATCACAGACAAACTGAATTGGTCCACTCACACAGACAGCATCGTGAAGAAGGCGCAGCAGCGCCTCTTCAACCTCAGGAGGCTGAAGAAATTCGCCTTGTCACCAAAAGCACTCACAAACTTCTACAGATGCACAATCGAGAGCATCCTGGCGGGCTGTATCACCGCCTGGTACGGCAACTGCTCCGCCCTCAACCGTAAGGCTCTCCAGAGGGTAGTGAGGTCTGCACAACGCATCACCGGGGGCAAACTACCTGCCCTCCAGGACACCTACACCACCCGATGTTACAGGAAGGCCATAAAGATCATCAAGTACATCAACCACCCGAGCCACTGCCTGTTCACCCCGCTATCATCCAGAAGGCGAGGTCAGTACAGGTGCATCAAAGCTGGGACCGAGAGACTGAAAAACAGCTTCTATCTCAAGACCATCAGACTGTTAAACAGCCACCACTAACATTGAGTGGCTGCTGCCAACACACTGACACTGACTCAACTCCAGCCACTTTAATAATGGGAATTGATGGGAAATGATGTAAATATATCACTAGCCACTTTAAACAATGCTACCTTATATAATGTTACTTACCCTACATTACTCATCTCATATGCATAAGTATATACTGTACTCTATATCATCGACTGCATCCTTATGTAATACATGTATCACTAGCCACTTTAACTATGCCACTTTGTTTACATACTCATCTCATATGTATATACTGTACTCAATACCATCTACTGTATCTTGCCTATGCTGCTCTGTACCATCACTCATTCATATATCCTTATGTACATATTCTTTATCCCCTTACACTGTGTATAAGACAGTAGTTTAGGAATTGTTAGTTAGATTACTTGTTGGTTATTACTGCATTGTCGGAACTAGAAGCACAAGCATTTCGCTACACTCGCATTAACATCTGCTAACCATGTGTATGTGACAAATAAAATTTGATTTGATTTTGATTTGAAATTAATATTTGTTTCATTCTCAAAACTTTTGGCCACGGCTGTACTTTAACAACGTCTACTTTGACATTCTGTTCCTTTGGACTTTCTTGTGTGATTTATTTTGTTTATCGTCTTTTTTTTAACTCTCACGAATTCCTTGTTCAGATCTTCAGTGTCCCTTTTTCTTTTGGACATTTAAAATGTTTCATGCATCTCCCTCACCCTTTCCTGAAGGCTCTCTTCTCTCATTCTCTGCTTACTCTCCATTTTCCTCTTCTCTCTCGCTCCCCCAAAGGCTCTCCTCTTGCATCCTCTGCTCATTTTCAATTGTTTCTCTATTTTTCTCCTGTCTCCACCTCTCTTCCACTCCCGAAAGGCTCTTTCATTTTGTAATTTTGAATGGTGTTGCCTTTGTTCTCCATTTTGCTCCTCTCCTCTCCGTCTTAGTTTTTATTTTCCTTCTGAACTTCCTATTTTCTCAAGATTATTTCCTCTTCATTTCTCTCACCCATCACTTCCTTCTCTTCTTTCATAACTTCACTGTCACTTGACAAGTCTTTCTCCTCCATTTTATTGCTCTCACTTTTCTATCCCATCTCTTCATTGTGCCTTTCCAGATCTTCCATGTCTTTTCCGGCCATGTGTTTTTTGGTCTTCTCTTTTCTTTTAGACATTTAGATCTCCCACTTCTGCAAGCTCTCCTTAGTCATCCTCTATTTCATTCTTCATTTTCCTACTTTTTACCTTATTTTCCTTCTGAACATCCTTTTCCAAAATTCCAAAATTATCTCCCGAATCTCAGAAAATGTCTCTTTCTCCCATTATCACTGATTATTACCCCTTCTGTTTGCGGTTTTTTGCTTTTCTGCACCGTTTCTTGCAATCAGTTCTCTTCCTCCCCCCATTTCCTTTTGTAATCTATTGATTATTTTATCCAGTTCACTCATTACAAGAACCTGGAGGTTATCAATTTGCTCATCAACCCAAATCCTCTCCTGGAAAAACATGACCTCCATTGCCTCCCTATCCAAATGCCTTCTCATTATGAATGTATTCCATGACTGAAATATAAATATGAATCAACATCAATGATTTTTAAAGTCACTTGTCACTCATACTAGTATACTAGGCCTTTATTATCGATGATAGAGGGAAGCTCTAGTGATGTGCGGGTTAACTCATGACCCCGCAGGTCAAGTGGGTTAAGGTCAGAAAATATCATATTTAAGATCGGGTGGGTGGCCAGTAAAATCTTAGGTTAAAGGAAAGCAAATATATAGCCTATTCAATAAATCAAATGTTATTTGTCACATGCGTCGAATACAACAGGTGTGACCTTAACTAACTAACAACAAGCCCTTAACCAGCAATGCAGAGTTGTTTTAAAGTAATGAAAATATTTACTGAAAGAAGTTACAAATAATACACAAGTTTTTTTTTAAGTAACACAATAAAATAATGAGGCTAAAAACAAGGGGTACCGAGTCAATATGGGTAAGTAAAGTCGAGATAATTGAGGTACAGAAACATGAAGTGTGGTAGGTAGGGGTAACGTGACTATTCATAGATAATAAACAGCGAGTAGCAGCAGCGTAAAAAAGGGGGTCAATGCAAATAGTAGAGGTAGCCATCTGATTAACTGTTTAGCAGTCTTACGGCTTGGGGGTAGAAGCTGTTAAGGAGCCTTTCGGACCTAAACTTTGTGTTCCGGTACCGCTTGCCGTGCGGTAGCAGAGAGAATAGTATGACTTGGGTGGCTGGAGTCTTTGATCATTTTTAGAGCCTTCCTCTGACCCCGCGGTGATGCAACCATGCTCTCGATGGCGCAGCTGTAGGACATTTTGAGGATCTAAGGACCCATGCCAAATATTTTCAGTCTCTTGAGGGGGAATAGGCATTGTCGAGCCCTCTTCACAACTATCTTGGTGTGTTTGGACCATCATAGTTTGTTAGTGATGTAGACATCAAGGCACTTGAAGCTCTCGACCCACTCCACTACAGCCGTGTCGATGTGAATGGGGGCATGCTCGGCCCTCCTTTTCCTGTAGTCCACGATCAGCTCCTTTGTCTTGCTCATATTGAGGGAGGTTATTTTCCTGGCCCCACACTGCCAGGTCTCTGACTTCATCCCTATAGGCTGTCTCATCGTTGTTGGTGATCAGGCCTACCACCGTTGTGTCGTCGGCAAACTTAATGATGGTGTTGGAGACTTGTGTGGCCACACAGTTGTGGGTGAACAGGGAATACAGGAGGGGATCATGGAGCAAAGAAGCCCTGGTGTGGCAGATGTGTTGTTTCCTACCCTTACCACCTGGGGGCGGCCTATCAGGTAGTCCAGGATCCAGTTGCAGAGGGAGGTGTAAGCTTAGCTTAGTGATGCGCTTTGAGGGCATTATGGTGTTGAACACTGAGCTGTAGTCAACAAACAGCATTCTTGCGTAGATGTTCCTTTTGTCCAGATGGGAAAGGGCTGTCAATTACTCATTGGATATTTTGACAGTATGAAGATCGCAACATTAAGTTGATTGTCTTTAGAATTCTACCTTACTGGCATATCAAAGAGGGAAAAAAGTCAAATATGAACAGCTATGAGAACTTACCAGTTTGTGAGTGTCCTCTGCCAGGTCCAATGGTCTGAATCAGCATCTGGTTTCCAAACCACCCGTGGAATGTTTGATGTCATAGATCAACAAAGCTCTACAATGCACCCGTATTTGTAATGGCATAGACAAAGATCCCCAATTAAATGTCATCCTTTTATGACATAATGCCACCTCCATCTGTCCCTCTGTCATTATTTTCCACCCCTTTCCTCTGTTTATTTCAAAAACGTTTTTTACTGTTCTTTAATTTCCTCTGTATATACAGTGCCTTCAGAAATTATTCACACCCCTTGACTTTTTACATATTATTTTGTGTTACAGCCTGAATTTAAAATGGATTAAATTGAGATTTTGTGCCAATGATCTACACGCAATACCCGACCATGTCAAAGTAGAATTACATTTTTAGAAATGTTTACAAACTAATTTAAAAAATGTACCTGAAATGTATTGAGTCAATTCAAACCCTTTGTTATAGCAAGCCTAAACACATTCAGGAGTAAAAATGTGCTTAACAAGTCACAAGTTGCAATAATAGTGGTTAATGTGGTTTTTGAATGATTACCCTATCTCTGTACCCAACACATACAATGACCTTACACAGCCTGAAGGTGTGTTTTGGGTCATTGTCCTCTTGAAAAACGAAGGATAGTCCCACTAAGCGCAAACCAGATGGTATGGCGTACCACTGCAGAATGCTGTGGTAGCCATGCTGGTTAAGTGTGCTTTGAATTCTAAATAAATTACAGACAGTGTCACCAGCAAAGCACCCCAACACACCACCTCCTTCATGCTTCACAGTGGGAACCACATATGCGGAGATCATCCGTTCACCTACACTGCGTCTCACAAAGACACTGCGGTTGGAACCAAAAATCTCAAATTTGAATTCATCAGACCAAAGGACAAATTTCCCCTGGTCTAATGTCCATTGCTCGTGTTTTTTGGCCGAAGCAAGTCTCTTCTTCTTATTGGTGTCCTTTAGTAATGGTTTCTTTGCAGCAATTTGACCATCTGTACTGTTGATGTTGTAGGTTATTTGAACTCTGTGAAGCCTTTATTTGGGCTACAAGCTGAGGTACAGTTTTTTTTTCTTTTGGAAAAGTTTTATTAGTACAATTCCTTTAAAAACAGCTCATACATTTTTTACATAATTTATACACATAAAAACGGCAACAAAGCATAAAACACAGCATTTGAAGGTTACATTTCAGTTTGTTAAAAGGTACATGTTGTTAAAACCAATGAAAACAACTATGAATAAAAGTACTTTCCTTGTAAAAAACATCAAATCTGTAAAAGCCATTTAAAATGTGTACAAATGATCTAACAAAGGTAAAACATTTTTAAGACATGAAAAACATGTTAAAAAGCCACTTTGTTAAAAAGCTGTCTTCAGTCCCTTGTACAGGAGCGGGGTGAGTCTTTATCAAGCTCACCTCATCCTGCTCTTCTGAATGGATCATCGTCCCATCCTTTGGGGCCCAGAGGGGATCCCTCCCCTAGGCGCATCGCCCTAGGCGCCGCAGCGCTGTCAGGCCGTGGCCGCCGGGACCTAGGGTGTTGTGGGGGACCCTTCGCTTGGGGTCGAGGTGAGGTACAGTTAACTCTAATGAACTTATCCTCTGCAGCAGAGCTAACTCTAATGAACTTATCCTCTGTAGCAGATGTAACTCTGGGTCTTCCTTTCCTGTGACGGTCCTCATGAGAGCCAGTTTTATCATAGCGTTTGATGGTTTTTGCGACTACACTTGTAGAAACTTTCAAAGTTCTTAATTATCCCGATTGACTGACCTTCATATCTTAAACTAATGATGGACTGTCATTTCTCTTTGCTTATTTCAGCTGTTCTTGCCATAATATGGACTTGGTTTTTTACCAAATAGGGCTATCTTCTGTATACCACCCCTACCTTCCACATTCCACAAATTAACAAGACACACCTGTCAATTGAAATGGATTCCAGGTGACTACCTCATGAAGCTGGTTGAGGGAATGTCAAGAGTGTGCAAAGCTGTCATCAAGGCAAAGGGCAGATACTTTGAAGTATCTCAAATATGAAAGATATTTTGATTTGTTTAACACTTTTCTGGCTACGACATGATTCTTGATTCTTTCTGGTAAGAAGAAGGCCTTATGATTAACGAGACGTGGTGTGATCATAACAACATACAGGAACTCAAGTCCTTTTGTTCACCTGACTTAGAATTCCTCACAATCAAATGCCGACCGCATTATCTACCTAGAGAATTATCTTCGATTAGAATCACAGCCACATATACCCCCCCCCTCCCAAGCAGACACATCGATGGCCCTGAACAAACTTAATTTGACTCTATGTGAACTGGAAAGCACATATCCTGAGGCTGCATTTATTGTAGCTGGGGATTTTAACAAGGCTAATCTGAAAACAAGGCTCCCTAAATTCTATCAGCACATCGATTGTGCAACCAGGGCTGGCAAAACCCTAGATCATTGTTATTCTAACTTCCGCGACGCATATAAGACCCTCCTCCGCCCTCCTTTCGGAAAAGCTAACCACGACTCCATTTTGTTGCTCCCAGCCTATAGACAGAAACTAAAGCAGGAGGCTCCCGCGCTCAGGTCTGTTCACCGCTGGTCCGACCAATCGGATTCCACGCTTCAAGATTGCTTTGATCACGTGGACTGGGATATGGTCTTCATTGCGGCGAACAACAACATTGATGTATACGCTGATTCGGTGAGCGGGTTTATTAGCGAGTGCATCGGCTATGTCGTACCCACAGCGTCTATTAAAACATTCCCAAACCAGAAACCGTGGATTGATGGCAGCATTCGCGCAAAACTAAAAGCGTGAACCACTGCTTTTAATCAGGGCAAGGTGACTGGAAACATGACTGAATACAAACAGTGTAGCTATTCCCTCCGCAAGGCAATCAAACAAGCTAAGCATCAGTATAGAGACATAGAGTCGCAATTCAACGGCTCAGACATGAGGGGTAGGCAGGGTCTACAGTCAATCACGGACTATAAAAGGAAAACCAGCCCCGTCGCGGACCAGGATGTCTTGCTCCCAGACAAAATAAACAACTTCTTTGCTCGCTTTGAGGACACTACAGTGCCACTGACACGGCCCGCTACCAAAACCTGCGGGCTCTCCTTCACTGCAGCCGACGTGAGCAAAACATTTAAAGATGTCAACCCTCGCAAGGCGGCAGGACCAGACGGGATCCCCAGCCGCGTCCTCAGAGCATGCGCAGACCAGCTGGCTGGTGTGTTTACGGACATATTCAATCAATCCTTATCCCAGTCTGCTGTCCCTACATGCTTCAAGAGGCCACCATTGTTCCTGTTCCCAAGAAAGCTAAGGTAACTGAGCTAAATGACTACCACCCCATAGCCCTAACTTCCGTCATCATGAAGTGCTTTGGGAGATTAATCAAGGACCATATCACCTCCACCCTACCTGACACCCTAGACCCACTCCAATTTGCTTACCGCCCCAACAGGTCCACAGACGACGCTATCGTAATGACACTGCACACTGCCCTAACCCATCTGGACAAGAAGAATACATATGTGAGAATGCTGTTCATCGACGACAGCTCAGCATTTAACACCATAGTACCCTCCAAACTCGTCATCAAGCTCGAGACCCTGGGTCTCGACCCAGCCCTGTGCAACTGGGTCCTGGACTTCCTGACGGGGCGCCCCCAGGTTGTGAGGGTAGGTAACAACATCTCCACCCCGCTGATCCTCAACACTGGGGCCCCACAAGGGTGCGTTCGCAGACCTCTCCTGTACTCCCTGTTTACCCACGACTGCATGGCCATGCACGCCTCAAACTCAATCCTCAAGTTTGCAGACGACACTACAGTAGTAGTAGTAGCCTACTAGGCTTGATTACCAACAACGACGAGACTGCCTACAGGGAGGAGGTGAGGACCCTCGGAGTGTGGTGTCAGGAAAATAACCTCACACTCAACGTCAACAAAACAAAGGAGATGATCGTGGACTTCAGGAAACAGCAGAGGGAGCACCCCCCTATCCACATCGACGAGACAGTAGTGGAGAGGGTAGAAAGTTTTAAGTTCCTTGGCGTACACATCACGGACAAACTGAAATGGTCCACCCACACAGACGGCGTGGTGAAGAAGGCACAGCAGCGTCTCTTCAACCTCAGGAGGCTGAAGAAATTTGGCTTGTCACCAAAAACACTCACAAACTTTTACAGATGCACAATCGAGAGCATCCTGTCGGGCTCTATCACCGCCTGGTACGGCAACTGCTCCGCCCAGAACCGCAAGGCTCTCCAGAGGGTAGTGAGGTCTGCACAACGCATCACCAGGGGCAAACTACCTGCCCTCCAGGACGCCTACACCACCCGATGTCACAGGAAGGCCAAAAAGATCATCAAGGACAACAACCACCCGAGCCACTGCCTGTTCACCCCGCTATCATCCAGAAGGCGAGGTCAGTACCAGTGCATCAAAGCAGGGACCGAGAGACTGAAAAACAGCTTCTGTCTGAAGGCCATCAGACTGTTAAACAGCCATCAATAACATTGGGTGGCTGCTGCCAACATACTGACTCAACTCCAGCCACTTTAATAATGGAAAAATTGATGTAATAAATGTATCACTAGCCACTTTAAACAATGCCACTTCATTTAATGTTTACATACCCTACATTACTCATCTCATATGTATATACTGTACTCTATACCATCTACTGCATCTTGCCATCTTGATATAATGTATCACTAGCCCCTTTAAACAATGCCACTTTTATATGTTTACATACCCTACATTACTCATCTCATATGTATATACTGTACTCTATACCATCCACTGCATCTTGCCATCTTGATGTAATGTATCACTAGCCCCTTTAAACAATGCCAGTTTTATATGTTTACATACCCTACATTACTCATCTCATATGTATATACTGTACTCTATACCATCCACTGCATCTTGCCTATGCCGTTCTATACCATCACTCATTCATACATTTTTTTATGTACATATTCTTATTCATTCCTTTACACTTGTGTGTATAAGGTAGTTGTTGTGAAATTGTTAGGTTAGATTACTCGTTGGATATTACTGCATTGTCGGAACTAGAAGCACAAGCATTTCGCTACACTCGCATTAACATCTGCTAGCCATGTGTATGTGACAAATCAAATTTGATTTGAAAATATCAAAACAAACTCTGAACCAATGACATTAATTTGGGGACAGGTCGAAAAGCATAAAACATGTATGGCAATTTAGCTAGTTAGCTTTCACTTGCTAGCTAATTTGTCCCATTTAGCTAGCTTGCTGTTGCTAGCTAATTTGTCCTAGGATATCAACATTGAGTTGTTATTTTATCTGAAATGCACAAGGTCCTCTACTCCGCCAATTAATCCACACATAAAACGGCCAACCGAATCGTTTCTAGTCATCTCTCCTCCTTCCAGGCTTTTTCATCTTTGAATTTATATGGTGATTGGTATCTAAACTTTCATAGTATTACCAAGACTTCCGGCAAAACAGTTTGTCTTTCAATCACCCACGTGGGTATAACCAATGAGGAGATGGCACGTGGGTACTTGCTTCTATAAACCAATGAGGAGATGGGAGAGGCAGGACTTTCAGCACAATCTACGTCAGAAATAGAAAGGAGTTCTGTCTCGTTGGCGCGCGAGAGCAGTGTGTGTGCGCAATAATTGAATAACATGGATTTCTAAATTTATTTTGCGACGCTCGCGCACTCGACGAGTCCGTTCTGGTCAGCATGTAAGTAAGGTTACCACTTCATATTTTCAAGCATGGTGGTGGCTGCATCATGTTATGGACTGCTCGTCATGTCATCAGCAAGAGAGTATTTTGGGGGGAATCAAAATTTACGTAATAAGGCGAAACACTGGCAAAATCCTAGAGCAAATCCTGGTTCAGTCTGCTTTCCAACATATATTGGAATGCAAATGTACATTTCAGCAGGACAATAAGCTAAAACTCAAGGCCAAATATACACTGGAGTTGCATCTCAAGATGACATTGTATGTTCCTGAGTGGCCTGGTTGGTTTCGACTTAAATCGGCTTTAAAATCTATGGCAAGACATGAAAATGGTTGTCTAGCAATGTTCTACAACCAATCTGACAGAGTTTGAAAAATACAAAAAAGTGCCAATATTGTACAATCCAGGTGTCCAAAGGTCTTAGTGACTTGCCCCTACAGACTCGCCGCTGTAAGGGTGGCCAAAGATGATTCTTAACATGTATTGACTTGGGGTTGAATACTTATCTCATCAAGATAGTGTTTTATTTCTACATAATATTTTGAGTAGATATTTTTGCTTAGCCTATTTATTTTATTTTCATGTTTGCCTGTGCCTGGTCGGCGGAGGTCTCACTTTAAAGACTAATGTTGCATCCTGCACTTGATGCAGCTGTGCTGGCCTACCGGGTCAACTAAAAACCTAATCAAGTTTCTCCAAAGTGGGCTTATTTTACTGGGTTGGGCGGGTTTTTGTGTCTGATTGGTCTACTAAGTGTCAATCAAATCTGGAAACACTTTAAGTACACAACTGTTTGA
Organism: Oncorhynchus masou masou; assembly: GCF_036934945.1. Lineage (NCBI taxonomy): Eukaryota > Metazoa > Chordata > Actinopteri > Salmoniformes > Salmonidae > Oncorhynchus > Oncorhynchus masou. The sequence continues at coordinate 36,750,433 of NC_088229.1, forward strand.
CTAAAATCATATGGTATCGCCAAGGAAGTGTTAGGCTGAGGATTGGTGAAGATTTAACCCGAAAATGAGAGCTTTTTCCTTATTAATATTGGCCTGGATGTCCTTGCTTGTGGTTTTACCAGTGATACGTTGTAAAGAACAGCGAGAACTATCCGAAGGTAGGACAGCTCAAATAGCAACTCAACTTGCATTCCAACGTTTTAAATGTTGCTGAGTATTTTGCAATCTCGCTAGATATAAAGATGGAGTCATGGAAGTCGCTATTCAAACGTTATTACATTGTAATTTGCATGTAACTCTCTCGGACTGATAAAAAGCAATTGCATTGCAGATACAAAGTTCCACCGGGTGTTCTCGAGAGTTCCATGCCGCTGACGTGGACTGGATCGCGTCTGATTTAATTCAGACTTGTGCCTAATGTTCTATTGAAAACAAATACATGTCAAGAAAGATGCAATATAGGCCTACAATACTTGATAGCATAATATGGATTTCATCAGGGGTTGAAGTATGTTATGCGCAAGTGGCAGAGATCAGTTACTTACTTTTAGCCTAGTTTAATATATTTTTTTCTTGTAGGAATTTTCTAGCTGTACACATGCTAATGTTTTTTTTTCTACTTCAGTTTAGCATAATGTTTACTGAGCTATAAATCAACATTGCATGTGTGCTGGAAATATTTTTTTATTGATAGAGATTGATGGAAAGTATCACTTCACAGTTTTAAGAAAACACTCATTAAACATACAGTATGCTGTCATAAGAGAGAAGGTGAACATTTCAATGGTCAAGTAGACACATCTATCTATACATTCTCAGAGACCACCTCTGGATATATCATCCAATTGAGCATGGTTGGTACAGACTGTTTACTTCAAGTTTTATGTGATTTTTACATTGCACACACACTACACGGGCCAATTCTCGCATCAATTACATACTTCCATTGATCTTAATTTCTTTCAGGCAACCTTTTAGTTGTGACTGTTGCGACCAAAGAGACAGATGGCTTCAGGCGTTTCATGAGGTCTGCCCGACACTTTAACTACACTATCAAGGTATGGAAAGTTCTGACAAGATAAAACTGATCCAACATTTGTGTCCAGACAATGACTGGCAACTATTCACTCTCTCCCTCTGGAAAATATCAATACCTTAGTGAGGAAACAAGCCTTTTTGAAGAAGGTATATATCTTTTTGTTGTGGAGAATGTGGTTTGCAGTTGTTCTCTTTGGGTTTGAAGGTGCTTGGCAGAGGGGAGCCATGGAAAGGTGGGGACTATATGACAGAGCCAGGAGGGGGTCAGAAAGTGCGCCTTCTTAAAGCTGGTTTGCAGGAGATGGAGGAAGACAAGGTTGTCCTCTTCATTGACAGGTAGCCTTCAATCTGCCTTCACTCTTACCAGCATTATTGAATATATTATTGAATATATTATTGAATATATTCACACACAAAATTCAGTGTACATCAAAATTCAGCTTGCCCAACGACTGGTTCAGCACTGGTCTTACCCCACCAGACATGCCACCAGGAGTCTTTTCGCAGTCCCAAGGTCCAAAACAAATTCAAGAAAATGTACAGTATTATACAGAGCCATGATTGCATGGAACTTCCTTCCATCTCATACAAATAAAGCAACAAATAAACAAATAAAGCAACACCACATAGCCTCTTCCCCATGTGACCTACTTGTGTGTATGTACTGACATGTATGTGTAACTGATAGATACACACACACACACACACACACACACATACACACACACACACACACACTAAATGTTAATGTTTTTAAATGTATGTCAATTGTACAGTATTTAGTCTGTAATGTCTTTTTCGTTATGTGTCAGACCCCAGGAAGACTAGCTGTCGCCATTGGCGTCGGCTAATGAGGATCCTAATAAATCCCCCCCTGAACAATGAGGCTCATAAAGGTTCTCTTTTCTCTCACTCTGACCAGCTATGATGTTGTCTTCGCCTCCGGTCCCAAAGAGCTGCTGAAGAAGTTCCAGCAGACAAGACACAAGGTGGTCTTCTCTGCAGAGACCCTCATCTGGCCCGACAGACACTTGGAGGACAAGCACCCCCACTTCCGAGAGGGAAAGAGGTTCTTGGGCTCAGGGGGTATGTAAACACACTCCTCTTGATCACCAAGCAATGGAAGGCAGCCATTTCGTTAACTGTCAACAGAAAGTTGTTGTCAGTTAAACACGAATACTAACAAACACAGCTTTACTTTTTAAACGTTGACATGTAACAGTCCAGTTAGAAGTTGTCTCAGTCATTTTTATAGAAAGGAGGACATTGGGCTTAAGACATATGAACTGGGCATGAATTCACCTGGCAGTTTATCCACTAAGGTTTGAGATTGTGAATGGCAGTTTTATAATCTTAATGTTTAAGTCAGCTGCTAAAAACCAGAGCGACCGAAGTCCAAACACGAATATGAAATCACATGAATTGGACCTCTATTACATTGACCATTTGTTTTTGAAATTCCGGTTCTACTGTTCAAACTGCTTTGTCTTTGTCATATCAAATCAACTTTTATTTGTCACATGTGCCGAATACAACAGGTGTAGAACGCACAAGCCCTTAACTAACAATGCAGTTTTAAGAAAAATAAGTGTTGAGTAAAAAATGTAAATAACAAATAATTAAAAAGCAGCAGTAAAATAACATTAGCGAGGCTATATATAGGGGGAACCGGTACAGAGTCAATGTGCGGGGGCACCGGTTAGTTGAGGTAATATGTACATGTAGGCAGAGTTAAAGTGACTATGCATAGATAATAAACAGAGAGTAGCAACAGTGTAAAAGAGAGGGGGGAGGACAATGCAAATAGTCTGGGTAGCCATTTGATTAGCTGTTCAGGAGTCTTATGGCTTGGGGTTAGAACCTGTATCGTTCACACGTTCTATCTTTGTCCCTAGGATTCATTGGCTATGTTCCTAACCTCAAAGAGATGGTTGCTGACTGGACAGGGGAGGACAGTGACAGTGATCAACTTTTCTTCACCAAGATTTATATCAACCCAGAGAAAAGAGTAGGAATCTACCTCTATACTGATCTTGTTATGGTTCTTTAAGTGGTCTCTCTCAGAACTTTACTATCTATGCATTTCTTCTTGGTATGAGTACTGTATGTGTATTATACTGTAACATTATATCTATGCATTATGATTCCTCATGCTGTTTTTGTTTTCATAATAAGTGATATGTTTTTTCTCTCCAGAAATCCATCAATATAACACTGGACAACAGATGCAGAATGTTTCATAATCTTCATGGATCCCTTGGTGAGTTTTTAACAAATTACACATCTCTTTATGTCTTAGAGCATGTCTCGCCATTGTCTCCCACTTCACCTCTAGCCAACAAGTATACACATGTACTTCAACATTTTCGAATGAAAAGGCCACTGCACCACTGAAACCTACTGACATCAGCTTTTAAATTGTTGATCCTCCCCCCTACTGGGACATCAAAACGGCTGTTTCAGTTGACACTTTTTCTCGTTCTGTAAAGAAATGCTTGGAGAAGAAAAGAGGAAAGTGCGACCTCCCTCTGGTTTCACTTCCTGACTGTGTTAGTCGTGATTGGCTGATTGAGGCTTTGATGAAGGTGTATGAGTGTGATGCAGGTTGTCATATCCTTAGGCGTTCTGGTTCAGCCGACAGACTGCTTTGAGCCTTTCTTCCCTCTCTTTTACTCTCTTTCTCTCCTCCTCTTCCCCGCCCTCTCTTTTTCCTGTATGCCGCTGGCTGAGGCTGAGCCTGCGTTAGGAATTTATGAGTTTGCTGTGAGAGGGATGTGTCTGAGCTCACGTAGACCAGAGAGGGAAGGGGGAGGGGTCGGGCACAGCTCCTCCATGCTTTTTCCAGATGCTCCCAAAGCACAGGGCTGGATGTGTATAAACTTTTTAAGCAGCTGCAGTTCGGTGGGCGTGCTGAGTAAACGCTACATCCTACCAACTCCACAGCAACGGCTTCCTGTTAATAGCTATAGCCTTCCCTATAATAGTCAGCTTCTTGAGAGGGACAGCAAGATCATGCTTGTTTGTGTTCATGTCTTGAAACCTACTTGAGGTGAAAAGGAGAGAGCTGAAATTGTCACAGCATCGTTGTAGAATCCAGCCTCCCAGAGAGAGACATGCAATCATTCGCAAAATGTAGTGAGTGGTGACGTCTCTGGTGGTTTGCCGGTTTCAACTGCAACGCCCCACAGTTGCTACATGTTTTTTTGGTGCAAGTCAGCTTTGGAAAAGTGTTTTATTTTTAACCTTCATTTACACAGGTAAATTACATTGAGACCTAGGCATTGTTTATAAGTGAGCCCTGAACACATTAAATACAGAGTTTGTTAGTTTTGTAATAAATCTGTTGAATTACTGTGTAATGAAATCCATCTCCAATACATGATGTCCTGAGTGTATTGTATGTTTCAGTACTGTGGATTGATTAGCCACTGAGTGGCATGCTTCAAGTCTCTCTTGGAAGACACGTGGCCGGCCAACAATTGGCAGGCTTTACTGACTTTATTGTCCCCATGGGGAAAATTTGTTGCAGTGGCATGTACACGTTTATTTTTTTAAATTTAACCTTTATTTAACCAGGTAGGCCAGTTGAGAACAAGTTCTCATTTACAACTGCGACCTGGCCAAGATACAGCAAAGCAGTGCGACAAAAACAACAACACAGAGTTACACATGGGATAAACAAACATACAGTCAATAACACAATAGAAAAATCTATGTACAGTGTGTGCAAATGTAGTAAGATTAGGGAGGTAAGGTAATAAATAGGCCATAGTGGCGAAGTAATTACAATTTAGCATTAACACTGAAGTGATAGATGTGCAGATGATGATGTGAAAGTAGAGTTACTGGGGTGCAAAAGAGCAAAATAAAAAATAACAATATGGGGATGAGGTAGTTGGGTGGGCTATTTACAGATGGGCTGTGTACAGGTACAGTGATCGGTAAGCTGCTCTGACAGCTGATGCTTAAGGTTAGAGAGGGAGATCTCCAGCTTCAGTGATTTTTGCAATTCGTTCCAGTCATTTGGTCGCAGGACTGGTACTGATGTTACGGTTTGTGTGTTTGCACCTAGATGAGGTGGTGTTGAAGTTTGAGGACGGGCAAGTGCGGGCCAGAAATGTGTTGTATGATACATTACCCGTCGTTATTCATGGCAACGGGCCCACCAAGGTAACCTTCCAACTTTTGACCCTTTGACCCCTATTGACCGTTGTAATTCTATTGACCATTGAAATTCAGACACAATAAATAGAATGTAAATGTAAGACCAAAAAAATCATCCAAATATTTGGAAAAAGGTAGATAAACAGTATCAGGAAGTGGTAAAAATAAAATAAATGTTTCTTGTTTAAGCTCCAGATCAACTACTTGAGCAACTACATCCCCACAGTGTGGACGTTTGAGACGGGATGCAGTGTGTGTCTTGAGGACCTGCGGCCACTCTCAGGACTCAAGGTGGGTTGCCTGTCTGTTTATGTGAAGTATTCTGGTAAGACACTCTTAGGGCGTATTCTCATTGAAGAGTTGTAGCAGAGGTTTCATGATGAAATTTCAATTGACCTAATATGTACATAAACTTTTCAATTGACATGAGCAACGGAATTTCACGTGCCTAGAGAAGGTTCGCCGGATTGGCGATGGACATTCTTGCTTCGCAGCTTAAATTTAACGTAAATATCCCAGTATAGCCACCAGCCAGTAAGCATCCTTTTAACAAACTATTCAACTATGCAAGCAACTTCATCTTAAGCATATTACACTCTCTTGTATTATGCAACAATTCACAACCGTGTGCAGAGTATTAAAGGGTTTATTTTCTTATCTGTACACTCATTATATTTCAGGTTAAAAAAAGTCTTAAATATAGGGAACACATTTCAGCTGTTTCAAAAGCATTGCTCTGCCATTTTCGATTTTTACTATAGGAGCATTTCGCTTGAAGAGACCATTCTGTTTACATCTGACTGCTCAGATAGGGGTGACTTTCGAGCAAGGCTCGCCTGCGACCTCCGTAGGAGAAGTGACAAGTTTACATTACACTAAAAGGTCTAGCCGAGGTTATTTTCTCTAAACCTCTAATGCAGCTCTCGTAGTGAGAATACACTCTTAAGATTAATTGTAATACACCTGCGTCGGAAACGACACGCACGGCCGACACGCAATGTATACCGGTGCGATTAATGGTCACCTGTGGTGTGTGCCAATGGAGCTTGATTGCAAGTTGGGTGACAAGATTCTCTGGGGGGGATTGGATGAAAAGGCATTTGATTTTTATATGCAAGGTTTTCAAGTCGACTGCAATGTACATGACAATGTCATTACATTAATATTTTTAATACTGTACAGGAGAGCGAATACCCACTGGTGGTTATTGGAATCTTCATCCAGCAGCCCACCCCCTTTGTCAGTGTGTTCTTTGAGACCTTGCTCAAACTGGAATACCCAAAGAACCGACTCAAACTCTTCATCTACAACCAGGTGAGAGAAACATATTTTATTACATAGTACCATCAATCTAACATTTAAAGGGATACTTTGGGGTTTTGTCAATGAGGCCTTTTATCTACTTCCCCAGAGTCAGGTGAACCCATGGATACCATTTTGATGTCTCTGCATCCAGTATACAGGTAGTTTATTGATTGTTAGCGCAGCTAGCTGTTACCATAGACTTCTTGTCATGGCAGAATTGCTAGTTACTAACTTCCTTCAAACTGCACGCAGAGAAATAAAAATTGTATCCACAAGTTCATCAGGCTCTGGGGAAGTAGATCATTGTAAGTAGATGCAAGTATCCCTTTAACAAATGTGTATAATTAAATATTTACCCTTTTGATTTGAGTAACCATTTGGTCTTGTATGAATGGAACACCGTGTTAGTTACACCCAGTAACCTCTTGTGCATTTCTCCCTCCGAATTGTTGCCAATCCACACATGTGCTCACATGCCTCTTTGGATAGTATAACAATGACAAGGAATGTGTCAGATCTGTGCAAGTACCAGTCAAGGGTCAACCGAGTTAACTTCAGGGTCCGTGCATGAGATATGTTGACATGAATCAAAGTTGTATTACAAGACTTGAAATTTGTTGTTAAAAGTTGATGCTTTCATAAGTTCTAGTCTTCCAGAATTGAAGTAGAGAGGAGATTCAGCAACTCTTAGTGGACAATAGAAGTTTGGGAAAACCCTGAAGAAGGCTGAAAGCTGGAACGTGCTGGTTTTCCTTTCATTAAAAAAATAAGCATTTCTATTCACTTCTAATTTCCATCAAGAGTTGCTGAATCTCTACTTCAGTTTTGCTCCTCAATTCATACACCTTGGTTGGAGAGCGAGGTAGCCATATTTATCAAGAATTGAAATGACAGATTTCATTGAACAGATCCCACATTGTAGCTCAATGGCTTTGTTTAATATCAACCTCAAACATCTGGCGGGCTGTAATGCTCTCATTGTAACTCTTTATTTTTCCTATGTGTGAATGTGACTAAGACTGTTACAGAAGCACAACAACTCTTGTCTTTGCTACTGTCCCACAATGTCCTCTTACAGGAGCAGCACCACGAGGTAGCGGTCAGCTCTTTCCTGAAGGACCATGGGAAAGAGTACCAGGATGTTAAGGTCATCGGGCCTGAGGAGAACATGGACAGGGTGGCTTCCCGCAACCTCGGCCTGTGAGTTCACCATGGCTTTCTCTCTCACACTAGCTTTGGATGCGCACATACAACCTAGCTTGACATTATTCCCAAGTTTTTCAAAGATGTTCAGCATGTGACCTGGGGTAGATTACTGATTAGGTCTGCTGCCTTCAGCGCATACATGCACTGTATCAATCTGGGTTCAAATCCCCAATGAAGAAAAAAAAAAGTTAGGTTTGGGACTACCCCATAAACGTGTGTTTACTATGTTTCCTATTTTTTGGTTCCCAGTGATATGTGCCGACAGGACAAGGACTGTGAGTATTTCTTCAGCATGGATATCGAAGTGGTTCTGAAGAACAAGGACACCCTAAAGATTCTCATCAAGCAAAATGAGTAAGCAGCAATAAAAATGAGCCTGTCGATTATGCCTGACCAGATTCCCGATCTCTGATGACGCATGCTATAACTGCTCTCCTAAAAATACTGGACACACACACACACACACACACACACATGTATTTAGGTGGAAACACTTTCAAAGCTCAACTGGTTTTCAGTGGGATGTGATTAATCATCCCCTGTCACCCTTCAGGCCTATAATTGCACCCATGATAACCCGAGAAGGCCGCCTGTGGACCAACTTCTGGGGAGCACTCAGTGCTGATGGTTACTACGCTAGGTCGGAGGACTATGTGGACATTGTGCAAGGACGCAGAGTGTAAGTCACACACACATTATTTCCCATAACTGATTATACCAATATGGTCATTATGGAACAATGTTATTTTATAGAGAGCTGAGGTCTGATGGGTTTTTGTTATGACTCTCCCCGGGGGGCAGAAATGCTTGTTTCCTGCTGTAGGATCATATTTTGCTAAACTCGGCAACACTACTACAGCTTCCATGCCAGTATCAAGATCTTGTTTTCGAGAGCGCTTCCAGCACAATGTATGGGAAGCCTGTTCTAAATATAGTTTATTGTCACTACAGTGGTGTGTGGAATGTCCCCTACCTGACCAAGGTGTACCTGGTGAAGGCCAGCCTCCTTCACGAGGAGCTCTCCAACAACGACCTCTTCAGCTCGGGCACTCTGGACCTCGACATGGCCTTCTGTCACAACGCCAGAAACAAAGTCAGTGTTGGAAAGCTATGATAGATTGATTGGTCAAATTCTCCATTTCATTTTGGGCATAAAATAATGCATGACAGGCCTCCAAGTGGCGCAGTGGTCTAAGGCACTGCATCGCAGTGCTAGCTGTGCCGCTAGAGATTCTGGGTTCGAATCCAGGTTCTGTGGCAGCCAGCCGCGACTGGGAGACCCATGGGGCGGCGCACAATTGGCCCAGCGTCGTCAGGGTTAGGGGAGGGTTTGGCCAGCAGGGATGTCCTTGTCCCATCGCGCACTAGCGACTCCTGTGGTGGGCCGGGCGCAGTGCACGCTGACACGGTGTTTCCTCCTACACATTGGTGCGGCTGGCTTCCAGGTTAAGTGGGAATTGTGTCAAGAAGCAGTGCGGCTTGGTTGGGTTTCAGAGGACGCACGGCTCTCGACCTTCTCCTCACCCGAGTCCATACGGGAGTTGCAGCGATGAGACAAGACTGTAACTACCAATTGGATACCACGAAATTGGGCAGAAAAAGGGGTAAAATAAAACAAAAAATGTAAGAATACTTTACTGTCCATTACCTTGCAGAGAACTTAAATGTGTCTTTATGCTCACAACATAAAGCAATGGGTCAGCAGCACCCCTTGGAAAAATTAGAGGAATTAAGTGTCTTGCTCAAGGGGGCACCGGCAGGCAATGGCATGTAGGATTCCATCGTAATTTATTCTGAAGTCTCGTCTTGCTCTCAGTCCCTCAGTGTCCAGTATTAGTCACGGGTGCTTAGGTATCAAAAGATAGCAAACCTCTGATTAGAAGTGAGACACCCAAACAGCATCGAACCCGTAGAAGTCCCAAAACGTAGGCCAGGTAGCAAATATTTAAAGATTATAGCTTCAAACTAAATGATTTAAAAAAAACAAGTTTTAACGCCCTTTGCTTCAATTTCTCAGGGAGTCTTCATGTACGTTACGAATATGCATACCTTTGGACGGATGCTGTCGACAGAAAACTACCAGACGAGCCATCTCCACAACGATTTGTGGCAGATCTTTGAAAACCCTAAGGTGAGAATTGGGTTGTCAAGTAGTCATTGGGGGAAAAAACAAAGGCTCCCCTTGACTCAATTCAGGCCGAGACAGCATCATGTACCTCACAACATTGAATTAGTTTGAAGACTAATTGCAGCACTCAGCTGAAGAAGAGCTTATTGCATGATAGTGGGGTGAAGAGGCTGTGGCTCGGGTGGTTGATGTCCTTGATGATCTTTTTGGCCTTCCTGTGACATCGGGTGCTGTAGGTGTCCTGGAGGGCAGGTAGTTTGCCCCCAGTGATGCGTTGGGCAGACCTCACTACCCTCTGGAGAGCACTGCGGTTGCGGGCGGTGCAGTTGCCGTACATGGCGGTGATACAGCCCGACAGGATGTTCTCAATTGTGCATCTGTAAAAGTTTGAAGGTTTTAGGGGCCAAGCCAACCTGCTTCACCACACTGTCTGTGTGGGTGGACCATTTCAGATCATCAGTGATGTGTACGCCGAGGAACTCGACGCTTTGCACCTTCTCCACTGCGGTCCCGTCAATGTGGATAGTGGGTGCGTCTTCTGCTGTTTCCTGAAGTCCACGATCAGCTCCTTTGTTCTGTTGACATTGAGTAAAGTTATTTTCCTGACACCACACTTCGAGGGCCCTCACCTCCTCACTGTAGGCTGTCTCGTCATTGTTGGTAATCAAGCCTACCACTGCAGTGTCGTCTGCAAACTTGATGATTGAGTAGGAGGCGTGTGTGGCCCGCAGTTGTGGGTGAACAGGGAGTACAGGAGGGGGCTGAGCACGCACCCTTGTGGGGCCCCAGTGTTGAGGATCAGCATAGTGGAGATGTTTCCTACCTTCACCACTTGGGGGGCGACCCGTCAGGAAGTCCAGGACCCAGTTGCACAGGGCGGGTTCAGACCCATGGACCTGAGCTTAATGATGAGCTTGGAGGGTACTATGGTGTTGAATGCTAGGATAGGGTGAGATTGAATATGTCTGTAAACATTCCAGCCAGCTGGTCTGCACATGCTCTGATGACGTGGTTGGGATGCCGTTTGGGCCGGCAGCCTTGCGAGGATTAAACCGCTTAAATGTCTTACTCACGTCGGCCACGGAGGAGAGCCCACAGTCCTTGGTAGCGGGCTGCGTTGGCACTGTGTTATCCTCAAAGAGGGCGAAGAAGATGTTTAGCTTGTCCAGAAGCAAGACGTCGGTGTCCACTACGTGGCTGGCTTTCCCTTTGTAGTCTGTGATTGTAGACCCTGCCACATATGTCTCGTGTCTGAGCTGTTGAATTGCGACTCCTATTCATCTCTGTACTGAAGTTTTGCCTGTTTGATTGCCTTACGGAGGGAATAACTGCACTGTTTGTATTCAACCATATTCCCAGTCACCTTGCCATGGTTAAATGCGGTGGTTCGCGCTTTCAGTTTAGCTTTCAAATGGATTCAGCTGGTGAGTCCGTGTCATGGAAAGAGCAGGTGTTCTTATTGTGTTGTACACTCACTGTATATTCTTCATTTTCCTCAGGATTGGGAGGAGCGTTACATCCATGAGAACTACACAAAGATAATGAGAGACAAACTGATTGAAACAGTGAGTACTTGTTTTTCTATCAAAGTATAATATTTCAATGCTCACTCAAGATCACTGACATTGCCTATTGCTCTATATAAAATGATGATAATGGCTAATAAAGGTGATAACCGAAGTTTCTTAATATATAATAATATATACCATGTCGCAGACCCTTTTATCCTAAGCGACTTACAAATCATGTGTGCATCCATTTTACGTACGGGTGGCCTCGGAAATCGAACGCACAATTTCAAGCGTCATGCTCTACCAACTTCGCTACAGAAGACTATTTCAGGGTGGTCAAAGTCCAGTTGGCTACAAATGAAGACCACGAACTGCATGCTCAAAATATTTATAGAATTGACTGTTTATGGAGAGAGTAGAAATTCCATGCCTATCTACTATTTGAAAATGCAAGGTCACTCAATTGTACATTTTTTTCCCCCTTCCAGCCTTGCCCTGATGTATACTGGTTCCCGCTATTCTCTGATATCGGATGTGACCACATTGTTCAAGAAATGGAAAACTTTGGACAGTGGTCAGGTGGCCGAAATACGGTATGTGTTTATTCTCCTAAACCAATGTAGCCTACAATTATTATCTTACCTAACAAACCTGTAAATGTAGTAACTTGAGCATTGTATCATGTTTTTATATGTTCTTATTTACTGAAGGACACAAGGATCCAGGGTGGCTATGAGAATGTCCCCACCATTGATATCCACATGACTCAAATCAATTATGAGAAAGAGTGGCAGAAGCTTCTGTTGGATTACATAGCCCCAATCACAGAGACAATGTATCCTGGATACTACACCAAGGTATGTTTAAAAAAACAACAACACACATTTGTACTCATTTTAGATGGAGTTATGTGCAGCTCAACAGAAATTCATATTTTCATTACTCTACACATTTTTCATGGATTTTAACTCCTGAATGATATCATTACAACGTGGAGAACAATAGAGAATGCATAAATGATCAGGAAAGTTTTATTTTACATTCCACTTTCAGCAGCTGGGGGGTTGTTTGTGTGGTTATAATGGTACATCGTGGTTCTTGCTTTAGTAAGTCCCACAAAATGTAAATATTTCTGCAAATTTGTGCACCGTTCTGTTACCTATCGCCACCTTGTGGCCTGATATCCGTTGATTTAGCTAAGTAGAGTTATGTTTGTTTATCTAAATATGTTTAAATGCACACCTCTCCTGTTATTTTGATTAACTTTTGAATATTACTTTGTTCACAGGTTAACAATATTAATATTCTTATTTATGTTTTCAAAATGTAGAATTATACTGTAAGCTGCAGGATTTACAGTAGAATGGTCTACATTTATACAATGCGTCATTAATTTAATTCAAATGCAACAGACGTGTTTAATTATATTGCAAATATATATTTTGAATAGAATCTTATGTATAGAACAGGGTCCCTCTGTGCTACCATGTTGACCTTGACATGCTTCTCTTCTCTTATCAGTGTATCTCTTACCTCAACTTCGTAGTGAGGTACAAACCTGACGAGCAGCCCCTGCTCACCCCTCACCACGATGCTTCTACTTTCACTATTAATGTAGCTCTCAACAGCAAAGAAATTGACTATGAGGTAAATGAGTATTAGGGGTCCAGTCCAGTAAGACACACTAAACTGGCAGGTAACCAAGACAAATGCCCCTTAAGCCCATGTTTGAGGACAGGGTGCAGGTGTTTTGTCCTCTTTCCTGTCTCTTCTCTGGGAATGTATGCTGGAATCGGGGAGCTCTTCCTTTTTCTTAGCTGAGGTTTCAACCGGGAGGTCAAGGGGCATGCGGCCTGTCCCGGCAGCCCTCCCGACTCGTTTGTTGAATGCTGCATGACTCTTTGCATCACTCTGGTATTTTCTGTCTGTCTCTCTCTTTGCAGGCTCAGTTTGACTTGGCGTTTGTAGTTAGATATAAGCCAGACGAGCAGCCCTTTTTAAGGCCACACCATGACGCGTCCACATTTACTATAAATATTGCACTCAATCAAAAAGTGCTTGATTACCAGGTGAGTGTGTTTGTGTGATGATTTACACATTGCCTTGTGGAGTTGGCCTCTAAAGACTGGGTTGGACCAACTTTGATATGTGAACACTTGTAGGGCTACCCCCATGGTAATATTTGTAACACTTATGGATGTGCCCTGATTTGTTATACCCTCAGGCACCTCTGTAATTAAAACCCTGCGCCACCCTATTATTAACATCTATTACAATTGGTTAGGATAACCCGAGTACTGTATATGGTCATTTAGTGTGAAATTGGAACAGAAAGATCAGTGAAGTTGTGTGTTTTCCTGAAATGTTGCAATCAAGTTTGCCAATCAACTTATTTCAAGTAGGAATGCAAGTGTATGAATGTACAGTATGTCTTCTGAAATGTTTTAAGCATGCAGACCACTAGTTGCTTTGTATGTTTTCATCACTGTTTGTTTCTATGAATACAATTATTCCAGGGTGAGTTTCCCAGAAACATCAAGACCGTCTTTAGCATTAAGATACTCGTTCCTCCATTGCCCACCAATGGATTTAAGATGATCTTATTGCTAAAGATGGTCTTTATGTTTCTGGGAAACTCACCCCAGATTGTTTTCATCAGAATCATTATGGTGACTCTCATTCTTTCTTCTTTGCACGTAAAAAAAAAAACAACCATCATTTGAAAAGCTTTTGAAGATGTGTTGTATTGCATCCGTGTCATTACCCTGCATCTTTTGAACTTGGACAAGAATAGGTGCATAATCTGGTTTGTTTTGAGAAGAAAGTGATTTCCGCACAGTTACTGTTTCTCCACTGTTCACAATGTGTTATTTGCACATAGTTATGTACCTATGATGAAAGCCTTCAGTGTTCTCCTGTGCACTATGACCTTGAGTCTTAGACAAGTTGACGTTTCTCTATGTATAGAATGTGAAGCATGTGTGAATCTCCTGGATATACCTTTCCTGACTTCATCTCTGTTTGCTTTCCCATTGAAGGGTGGGGGATGCAGGTTCATACGGTATAACTGCTCCGTCGAGGCACCCCGCAAAGGCTGGGCCCTCATGCACCCTGGACGGCTCACCCATTATCACGAGGGCCTGCGAACCACTGCAGGCACTCGATACATCGCAGTGTCATTTGTGGACCCCTGAGTGCCAATGGCAATGTGCTGCCACTTCCAGGTGTCAGCTGTTGTTTCTATGGTGCCTTTACTGAACTTTTGTTAATTCAGGAAAACTCCATTAGCCAAATCCAAGTGGGCGTTGCGGGAGACCTTTTCTCTTGAAACCCCTTTCCACTGAAAGTCATTTGAAACTTTTGTGAGACAAATGTACTGTTTTAGTATTATTATTTTAACTGTCAAAATAACTTGTTTTGTTGAATCAAGACACTCCTACATACAGTATGAGGCAATAATAATAACTTTATTTGTAAAGTGCCCTTCATTTCCAAATACACTCCTAATACAGTATGCAATGCACCATGGTCTAGGAGATCATTAAAACATCTGTCCTATTTATTATTTTGATATTTGTATAAAAGGAAGTTATTCCAAAGATTCCGTGTGGCTTTCGAATGTGTAATATCTAAAGAACACAGCTCGTAACACATTCTCAGTCCCCTTGTCATTTTCATGTTGATAACAAGTCCATGTTCAGCACCCAAACATTGTAGATGCAATGAATAGAGCTGACGTGAGTCCTTATTCTACATGTCAGACAGGCATGTTTGTTCTACATTGCCTATTTCTATCAGAATGTTCCAAAACGTTGCATCCTGCTGAAAGCGCACCAGAACATATACTGTATGTTTCTCTTAAATAACTATACATTTTTTTTACATTCCATGACAAGTAATCATTGAGGAGAAAGTTTGACTGAATTGATCTGATGCTGCCTGGGCATACTCTGAAAAATGTTGTAAACGCTAGTAGAGATAGTTGTGAGAATTTATATTTTGGTCATTTGTCAATAAAACACTGAACCAAACTATGATTCCATTGTGCAACCAATCCTTTGAGTAGTTGGTACTGTATCAAAAGCCAAAACACCATTTTTATTGTGGCCCTAACAAAGATAGCGGAATGAATGAGACAATTACAGAATGGACTGTTCAGTCAGAGGTTATTCCAATGACATGTCCTAAATAAATGTATACTCATTGATTGGTCCCAACATGTTCCTCAACACTGGGGCCCCACAAGGGTGCGTTCTGAGCCCTCTCCTGTACTCCCTGTTCACCCACGACTGCGTGGCCACGCACGCCTCCAACTCAATCATCAAGTTTGCGGACGACACAACAGTGGTAGGCTTGATTACCAACAACGACGAGACGGCCTACAGGGAGGAGGTGAGGGCCCTCGGAGTGTGGTGTCAGGGAAATAACCTCACACTCAACGTCAACAAAACTAAGGAGATGATTGTGGACTTCAGGAAACAGCAGAGGGAACACCCCCCTATCCACATCGATGGAACAGTAGTGGAGAGAGTAGCAAGTTTTAAGTTCCTCGGCATACACATCACAGACAAACTGAATTGGTCCACTCACACAGACAGCATCGTGAAGAAGGCGCAGCAGC